>NW_019416624.1:2228723-2250615 GCF_000390285.2 Anoplophora glabripennis | reverse complement strand
TTTTTTCGTAAAACGCAATGTTTTCGAGAAAAATGTCAAAATGTGATCGAATGCATATCGTGATTCGCCATTTTCCTCAAAAACATTGCGTTTTACGAAACAAGAGATAAAAAAGGTTCTAAATTTAATGGCTTTCTAGTGAACTGATAATTTTTAAGAAATTTAAATATGCGACCAAATATTTTTGGCTCCAGACAAGGGAGCCCACGAAAAATTATCTTAAGGGGGTTTGCCGCCAAAAAACGTTGCACCATCAGATTCCACATGTCATAAAACCCCTGTGCACCAAATTTAGTGATTCTCGTACTACATGGTTTTGAGATATAAAAAAGACATCTTAGGGGCAGATTTCAGGTTGCTGTAACTTGGAAAGAGGGGGCCAGTTGGCAAAAAGAAAAAATACGGGTCCCTTAAATTTGTCTTAAGAATCTATGACCAAATTTTGTTGCATGAATATATATAANAGTTGTTAAAAAAAATTAATTTTTTATTTGTATCTCCGGAATCTATTAACCAATCACAATAAAATTTGGTACAGATAATGTATGATAGTAGACCTTGTATTCCCTAAAATATGATCCCAAAAGGTTCAACCAGTGGTGTACAACTGGACAGGGGTCACCGCCTTTTTATAAAAAAAACCTACGCCATTGTATCTTTTACAAGTGATTGTAACGGATTTATATTATAATGCACTAAATACGTAAAAAATGGTAACTTGAATTTTTTCCCTAAGATTCACCATTTTCAAGTTATTTATTTTTTTTTGTATTATGCTCTGGAGTTTATAGAACCGTTTAGAAATGTAATAAATTTTGACTTTTAATATATTTTTTTTTCTATTGTACCCCTCCAATTACCGGCGACATTGCTTTTCCGAAAGAAACCGTTTGCACATTATTCTTAACGCACATTTGATATTTACTCGTGTACAAATTTTGACATTTTTATCTGAAGCCGATTTAAAGATAACTAAGGAAAACCATTTGGCAAGTAACAACTTCAACACACTGCATCTCGAAAACAGAGCGTCTAAGGAAAAAACTTTACATGAACTACCCCTATTATTATTCCATAAGGAATTTGCACGCAAGTTTTTTCGAAACATGAACGGGACACCCTGTATATACAGGGTGGGCCATTAGTGTGAGAAAGTACATTAACTCCCTTGTTACTTATAATTCAGAAAAAAAGTTTATATAAAAGTTGTACAAAATCAAGAAACTACAAAATTAATTCCAAACATACAGGGCGATGAGTAAAAACGGGACACGCCAAATATTACATTTTTTAAATGGAACACCCTGTATATTTTTAAACAGTTGGATTTCTGAGAAAATTCTATATAAGGCAATATAGACAGTTTATCATTTTAGTGCGGGGTTGCCAAGTTATGTAGAAAATTCTTAGAATTTTGGAAAAAACATGACCTCGAAGAAGTTGTATTAACTTTCAACTACTAACACTTGGAGCAAAAATATTTGACAGAGTTATAGGCAAATGTTATACAAAGNTATATATATATATATATATATATATATATATATATATATATATATATATATATATATATATATATATATATATATATATATATATATATATATATATATATATATATATATATATATATATATATATATATATATATATATATATATATATATATATATATATATATATATATATATATATATATATATATATATATATATATATATATATATATATATATATATATATATATATATATATATATATATATATATATATATATATATATATATATATATATATATATATATATATATATATATATATATATATATATATATATATATATATATATATATATATATATATATATATATATATATATATATATATATATATATATATATATATATATATATATATATATATATATATATATATATATATATATATATATATATATATATATATATATATATATATATATATATATATATATATATATATATATATATATATATATATATATATATATATATATATATATATATATATATATATATATATATATATATATATATATATATATATATATATATATATATATATATATATATATATATATATATATATATATATATATATATATATATATATATATATATATATATATATATATATATATATATATATATATATATATATATATATATATATATATATATATATATATATATATATATATATATATATATATATATATATATATATATATATATATATATATATATATATATATATATATATATATATATATATATATATATATATATATATATATATATATATATATATATATATATATATATATATATATATATATATATATATATATATATATATATATATATATATATATATATATATATATATATATATATATATATATATATATATATATATATATATATATATATATATATATATATATATATATATATATATATATATATATATATATATATATATATATATATATATATATATATATATATATATATATATATATATATATATATATATATATATATATATATATATATATATATATATATATATATATATATATATATATATATATATATATATATATATATATATATATATATATATATATATATATATATATATATATATATATATATATATATATATATATATATATATATATATATATATATATATATATATATATATATATATATATATATATATATATATATATATATATATATATATATATATATATATATATATATATATATATATATATATATATATATATATATATATATATATATATATATATATATATATATATATATATATATATATATATATATATATATATATATATATATATATATATATATATATATATATATATATATATATATATATATATATATATATATATATATATATATATATATATATATATATATATATATATATATATATATATATATATATATATATATATATATATATATATATATATATATATATATATATATATATATATATATATATATATATATATATATATATATATATATATATATATATATATATATATATATATATATATATATATATATATATATATATATATATATATATATATATATATATATATATATATATATATATATATATATATATATATATATATATATATATATATATATATATATATATATATATATATATATATATATATATATATATATATATATATATATATATATATATATATATATATATATATATATATATATATATATATATATATATATATATATATATATATATATATATATATATATATATATATATATATATATATATATATATATATATATATATATATATATATATATATATATATATATATATATATATATATATATATATATATATATATATATATATATATATATATATATATATATATATATATATATATATATATATATATATATATATATATATATATATATATATATATATATATATATATATATATATATATATATATATATATATATATATATATATATATATATATATATATATATATATATATATATATATATGTATGTATGTATAACGTTGAAATCTTCTTGAACCTTTTGTTTAATATTAATTAAAATATATTTATTTTCTTGGGAATTGGGTTCTGGTGTGAAAGTCTGTTAAAAAAAGGATAAAAAACAGCAGCGATTTCTTTCTTGACATTTCGTTCCTGATCAGGAACTTTTTCAAAAGGCTTTTATTGTTAAAATTGTTATAATTAATAAATTAAAAACCTAAACAACAACCATTTTACCTTTAAAATTTAAAAAAACATGCATCAATCGTCATCCAGTGGACATATTTTCAAAATATATTATCTTTTTTCAATTTAAATTTGAATATGGCCTGCATTTTTAGATATTGTAAATGTGTCTGGATAATACTTTTATTCAGCAATGTGGTCCATGGATACGATGAAAATGCATATTTTCACATCGAAAAATGCAGGCCTGTGTTCACTGTAAAATGGTTGTTGTTTAGGTTTTTAATTTATTAATTACAACAATTTTAACAATAAAAGCCTTTTGAAAAAGTTCCTGATCAGGAACGAAACGTCAGGAAAGAAATTGCTGCTGTTTTTTATCCTTTTTTTAACCGACTATCACACCAGAACCCAATTCATAAGAAAATAAATATATTTTAATATACAGGGTGTCCCATAAGCACATGATCAAAACGGTACTGCGACATTCTTTGGCTCAAAAGAAGACGATTTGACCTAACTTCCATTAAGAAAAAATGTCTGGCTCTTCTGCTATTGACTGTCAGATTTCTTGAAAACAAAAAATGTTTTTTGTAATATCTGGAGAATGTTAAGATGGATTTTAATGAAACTTGCTGTGGACTTGTTCCTAGGTAAAACTCATGTTTTGATGAAGCAACCGCGTCCATCTGCCTTAGGATAGTGGTAAATTCTTGAGTGTCTTGGTACAAGAATTACCAGAACTTTTTATTTGGTCGCTGGAATCAATTCATTTTATTTTTATTGATGCATCAGTTCTTTTTCGAGATTTTCGTGCTCTTGGTAAAATCTTGTAGTGTTCATAGTTTTTACGCAAAAATATGTTTTCAATTTTAGACAATCATTATCACTACTACTCAAGTACAACAAATACTCACTACAATCACTACTATCGTAATAAGTGTCTTGGTAAAATCTTGTAGCATTCATAGTTTTTACTCAAAAAAATGTTTTATGTTTCGTTACGACTTAACAATTTTAAATGTATCACAGTAAATCTGCCCTTTTAGAAGAAGCTGCTTTCTCTAATAATAATTGCCAATTTTTTTACCTAGAGTATCAATATTGAAAGTAAGTAAAATGGTCGCAATTTTAAAGTCTGTCGCAATTCGACGGATTGAATATCATTTTACTTCATTAGATTTAATTTTTGTTAACACTCAAACTGGATGATAGTTACATAGATACGATAGATGATGGTGGAATTACAAGACATGTTTGATATGCCCCCCATTTTATTGGATGTATAGTTGGATCCTTCGATTGAAATTGAATTGAGCCCTCCTCAACATTTTTGGATCATTCCGTATTACGTCCGCTTCGTTTTGAATCCTACGCAATAATTCTTTCTGGGATTTCACAGGAGTAGCGTAAACTTTATTCTTCAAGGCTCCCAATAGAAAAAAATCTAACAGCGTTAAGTCGGGGGACCTGGGGGGCCATTCGACAGGAACATCTCTCCCTCTTCTTCCGATCCACTTGTGGGGAAAAGTATTATTTAAATGTGCAGTTACATTTGCACTAAAGTGCGGAGAAGCACCATCGTGCATAAACTTCATCTGAGCACGAAGATCGAGAGGGACATGTTCCATTAGAACCGGAAAAGTATTCGTCAGAAAATTGAAATAATTTTCGCTATTCAAGCGGCGCGGCATGACATAAGGACCCGGAAGGATGTCACCGATGATCCCGCCCCAAATATTTATTGGAAATTCCACCTGAAAGTGATTAATACGCCTCGCATAAGGGATTTCTTCTGCGTAATGGTGAATAAAATTCGGCTGGTGAAATTTGGATCACGTGCCCGCACTCCTTAAATAAAGGGGCAAAATTGAAGTCTTCTCTCAAAATAAAAGCTCTTGAATAGACGTCGCATGATAAGGATGGAGGAGCTGCTGTCTTATGATGCTATTAATTGTACTTTTTGGTACGCCAAATTCCACTGATATTTGGATCTTCAGCAACCCTATTTAAAACGTCTCCCTCAACGGCTGCATTTCGTACTTGAGGACGACCCATACGGTCAACGGCTCGTACACCAAAGTGCCCAGTCTCCCACAAACTCTTTAATCCATGTAAATTGGTAATCTGGAACCCGTCGATTTGGGTTTCGCGCCGCGTAGACGCGTACACTCCCACCCAAGTTGTCTTCGCAAAACCCTAACACTTTGATCAGTCGGTCATCTCTTCATTAGAAAACGCCATTCGAAACGAATTGATTGACAATTCATTTATTATAATATGACATCATCGCTTACTACGATAGTAGTAATTGTAGTGAGTAGTTGTTGTACTTGAGTAGTAATGATAATGATTGTCTAAAATTGAAAAAAAGTTTTTGCGTAAAAACTATGAATGCTACAAGATTTACCAAGAGCACGAAAATCTCGAAAAAGGATTGATGCATCAATAAAAATAAAATGAATTAATTCCAGCGACCAAATAAAAAGTTCTGGTAATTGTTGTACCAAGACACTCAAGAATTTACCACTAGCCCAAGGCAGATGGACGCGGTTGCTTCATCAAAATATGAGTTTTACTTAGGAACAGGTCCACAGCAAGTTTCATTAAAATCCATCTTAACATTCTCCAGATATTACAAAAAACATATTTTTTTTCAAGAAATTTGACAGTCAATAGCAGAAGAGCCAGACATTTTTTCTTAATGAATGTTAGGTCAAATAGTCTTCTTTTAACCCAAAGAATGTCGCAGTACCTCTTTGATCATGTGCTTATGGGACACCCTGTATATATATNTTAAAAGTGCATTTGTTACAAAAACAACTAAGATTGTTGTGAAAAAAATGTTAATATACAGAGTGATCCATTAACGATATCGAGCGGCTGTATATAGGAAACTAGACGTGCTACGATTATGGAGTAAAAAATCTATTAACAAATATGGCCAAAAGAAATTTATTTAAAATATTTTCAAGTTTGTAACTTCACCGCTAGGGCGCGCAACTGCTATAGTGTTACAGAGAATTGTCGGTTTTTCGAAATTTCGCCTATATAACCGAAGTTGAAAATACAGCGTATGATATGTAACTAATTCCCTGACACTTATTTGGGGATTTACATGGACACAAGCCAACACATTAATAATATTATCTTCCGTTCTTGCACGGCGATCTCTTCTTACAGAATGTAGTGGCGTAGATAAACGCTAAAATACTTCTCTTGAGTAGCGTATTTTACGAGGGTATCGCAAGGCGTATTCTCTTGAAGCTATAACGGCATTTTCCAAACATTGAAAACAAACTGCCATCATATCATACGCTTCCACACACGTAAAAGGCATTTTCCTTGTTCACAAGCAATTTTCCAATACAAATAACAATGATTTTGCACGTAGCAAGAGCTGTCACATTTCGTTTGGCATAATTTTTCAGTTGTAATTAGTTAAGACAATTTTTCGTGGGCCCCCTTGTCTTTGGAGCCAAAAAAATTTGGTCGCATATTTAAATTTATTGTCAGTCCACTAGAAAGCCATTAAATTTAGAAACTTTTTGTCCCTTTATATTTTTTTCGTAAAACGCAATGTTTTCGAGAAAAATGTTAAAATGTGATCAAATGCATATCGTGATTCGCCATTTTCCTCAAAAACATTGCGTTTTTCGAAGACAAAAGAGAGATCAAAAGACAAAAGAATTTCTAAATTCAATGGCTTTCTAGCTAACTAATAATTTTTTTTAAATCAAATTCACGACCAAATTTTTCTGGTTCCAAAGACAAGGGGGTCCACCAAAAAATGCCTTAAGGGTTTCTCCCCAAAAAGCGTAGCACTGTGAGATTCCACAAGTTATGGTTTCTGGTTTAGACCGTTAAATAAATTTTAAAAATTCTATTCAAACATTTATTACAAAATGATACAATATAGTTGTGAATTAAATGAAAGCTAAGACCGAAGTGTGTGTCGGTTGCTTGTTACATATTCGCCATCCGCAACAATTCATCATTTCTGCGAACACAGTGGCGTGCCATAACTCCCCTCTTGCTGAAGAGAACTTTAGGGTTGAAGTTCGATAGGATCTTCTGTTGATGGGTTGGATCCTTTTCTTTCTTGAAGTCGAGACTTAAGTTTGTAAACAATGTAAATACTAAAACAGACAAGAGTAACATATAGTATAATGGTCCACAAACTTGGAATATAAAGGTGATCAATTTTATTAATATTATTATTACACTAATAAATTTTGCTGTTTTTCTAGTTTGTATTTAATTTCCTTTAATCCATCTAAATTGACTGGAGATAGATCAATTTCTTCAATAGAGTAATTTGTGTTAATACTGAAATTATAACTTAAATGAGGTATATACAATTCCTTTTTCATTTCTATTACAGGGAATTGGATTACTTTATTATTAATTTGTAACTCGCATTTTTCAAAATTCTTTAATAAATATGTGCCACCTGATTTTGAGAATTCTTTTTGCAATTATATTTGATCAATATCTAGAGGGAGTAACAAGTAGAATAATATTGTTTTCAAGAAACTGTATTTTTTCTTTTGAGATTTTAAGAAAGTGACTGTCACATTCATTATATGGTTTTTGAGCTAAAAGTGACTGAGTCCCATATAGAGGGCTGTCATTTAAATTAGTTAAGTCTAACTGATTGCAAAAGTTCTCTACTAGTGTACAAATATTACTTAATAGACTGTAATACTGATTTGTCAGAATAAGAAATTTGTTTTTAGGTACCTATAAATTGTTTGGAATGTTTTGGTCGTTTTGAGTATAGGGCAGGAATAAATATGATATAAATTATAATCGATGTCGTCGATAATTGGAATTTCTAATAAGAAAATGAATTTGTGGCTGATTTGGTAAGTATGCCTTAATTTTGATAAGGTTTTCAAAATTAATTATTTGATTTATTTGTGCTGGAAATGGTAATGACGTCGATTTTTCTATCTTCTTAATATTTTGGAGTAAATCTTCTGGTTGTATAATCGATGGGTGTAGTACTTGCAATTTTGCAAAGGTAAGGGATTCTTCGGTGGTTTTTAAAATTTGTAAAATATTCTGGGCCATCATAATAATTTGTGTATAGACGATATTAGCATGTAGGGTGATACCTTTTTGTTTTTTCGACATGGATTGCTCTTTCTAATTGCAGAATTTTAGTTTTCAGAATTTGTTGGTTTAAAGTTAAATTTCTTATAGTGTTATTAAATTGAATTATTGCTTCTTTAGCTAAACTTGTTTGAATCTTCAAAATGTGTGTCTGATCCTTATTATTGTTTTCCAGAAATTCTAATTCGTTGTAAATCATCGTTGTCTAAGTTGCCGGTTATGAATTTTACTGCAGTTCCCAATCCATTAATTAGGCCTCTTCTTTTCCTTATCTTGGTTTCTGGAGATAACTGGTTAAATTTTTCTTTTAGCTGTTTTAACAGAAATTCACAAAGTATGTTATAATTATTGTTAAATTCATTCCTCATTTCTTCGGGAGTTTTATCATGGGAAATTATGTTGTTGATGTGATTGATCATATGATCAATATTATTTTTGAGATTACCATATTCTTTAATTAACGGTCCAAGATCTATGATCTTTATTATTGTCCAGTGTCCAATTATGTTTTTGCAGGGTCCTAATGGTATCGGCAGAATGCCAGGGTTATCAGAAACATTTTCTATGCTTTGTCCTCTGTAGGCTGCGATGTACAGGTTGCAACAGAAGTTTTTTGTAAGTTTCTTGTATGCGTTCTTTTTATAATTTTCTTAGATCTATAATTACTTTTAATAATTGTATAAGCTTCTCTATTTGATATTACAAGAGATTCTGGTATTTCAAAATTTTCTTTAAATTTTACATTTTCTAGTAATCCTTCTTTAATGTCATTTTTACTTATGTCTGGAATTTTTATTATTTCCGTGAACGGTGATATAGTTATATTGTTGTCAGAGGTAGTGTGAACTTGAACATCAGTTAACTTGTTCTCATTAGATTGATATTTCATTAACTTGTCATTTATATAGACCGGAATTTTTGCTGTTGGAGTTATAAATAATCCTTGAAGTCGCTTTAAGAGTGGACATTAAATCTGTTCCTATTAATCCGTCGTAATTGGTGTTGCAGTTGAATATACAGTGTTTACGATGCATTTTTGGGACATTAAAAATTTTTGACAGTGGAATATTTGCGCTGTATTGATGAATTGATGTGTTGTGAGGTGTGGTTATTAAAAATGGGTCTTCTTTGATAATCGTTTAAGAAAGATTTCGTTGAACCAGTATCTAACATAAAATTTTCTTGTTCCTCTTGGTGATCTTCAGTAACTTCTAAATTTTCATCATAGTCAAGTTCAAAATATCCTTGATTTTCATCGTAATCAAATTATTGATTCTCTGGCAATTCAAGTTCCTGGGTTGTTAATTCTTCTGCTTTAAATTTTGGTTGATTTGGGCGAACCGATTGTTTTGAAAGACGAGTGCGAGTGGAATCTACTTCCATTGGTGTAGGTTGATACATTTTTTGTTGTGATGGTCCGGGTGCATGGGATTGTTGACCAAAATTTTGTTGTTGAAAGAAAGGATGTTATTGGTAGGAAATCGTCTAGGTGTCCATTTTTGCTGTGCCGGTAATGTGAATCTATTAGATTGTTGTGTTTGTGTAGATGTGAAAGTTGGTTGTCTTGTATGGGGTGTATTTACTCTAAGTTGGAAAGGTGGTGGTCTATTAGTTGGTTGTTTGTTTTGGCTAGGGACCCCAATTTTTGCGCGGTGATAATTAAGATTTTCTTTCTCCGTTACAATTTGTATTGCTTCTTCGATTGTTGATGGATTTCTGCATCGCAAGATATGAGATAATTGTGGGTTTATTCCTGTAATAAAAGCTCTAAGTGTGACGCTATTATACATATTGATTTTTGTATCCTTTATCGCCTGTGCTGCTTGTTGACAAGATAATTTTGATAACAGTAGGCATCTTATATCAATGCATCTGTCTGCAAACTGATGTGGAGTCTCGTTGACTTTTTGTTTTACAATTAGTGTATTTAAGTCGGAAAGTAATGAATCTTCATTTCTTTGATCGCCGAATAAACTTATTAGAATTTTTTAATTCTGGGAATGTAACAAAAGTTCGGGCTGAAATTAAAGCTGCTGCTTTTCCTACGAGCTTTGTTCGTATGTAAAGGCTATTCTTGAAGGTTCCTTACCTGGTGCCATTAAGGGTAGTACTGCTTCGCAAGCATTTATGAAGGTAGACAATTTAGTGGGATTCCCATCAAACATAGGAATTAAATCCAGATAATCTCTAACACAGATTTGTGGTAGGGCCATATTTGATAAATTATTTCTGGATTGTAGACGAATTTGTCGTTCTGTTGGAAAATTTGCAAGTTGATCCGTCAATTCGTCAATTAATGACATACGGTTTTATAGAAAGTAAATAGCAAAGTATTTATCATTATAAGATAATGTGAAATTTGATATTACGTCGCTGTTAGTATATCACTTTTGTTTAAATTTTATGTTTTAATGTGTGATGCATAAAACGTGTTTAATCTACAGACACAGTACAGTGTTGAAGACAATGCGTTTTATTTATCAGCGGGGAAAGGTACTTTTTATTCGTTTCCTTACTTTTCTTATTATCTAAGTTAGTCAACTCCTACAGTTACGGTGGAATTTTATTTCACGCCTACTCAGTTCGGCGATACTCTAAAATTCTGAGAAGTAAGAGATAGAAGACTAATGTTGCAAATAAGCGTTATAACGGGACTTGTTATTTAATATGAAATATTTAGAACAAAGGAATTTTGGAAGGTTTATAGGAATGGCAAAATCAGTATTACTTACAAAACCGAAATTAAAGTTGTTTTCATTTTTCGGGCGTTGGCGAGGGAAGTACAACGATACAAGTGACTTTTCTAGTTTATAGAAACCTTAGCCTGCCTTGTATTTCCTTCCGGTTTGCTCGCTTTGGTTCCTTTGTTGATCCTGGGATGAAATTTTGATGTGTCGGTTTCAATTCGCCGTCACTGGACAGTGTCCCCAATGGACTGGTATCTTTAGGTCGATTAGTGCCTCAATCGTTGAAACGAACAAAAATTTTGATTTTTAAACATTTTTGGACACTATATCCTACCGATCGACTGTGCCAGTTATGGTTTCTGGTTTAGACCGTTAAATAAATTTTAAAAATTCTATTCAAACATTTATTACAAAATGATACAATATAGTTGTTAATTAAATGAAAGCTAAGACCGAAGTGTGTGTCGGTTGCTTGTTACATATTCGCCATCTGCAAAAATTCATCATTTCTGCGAACACAGTGGCGTGCCATAACTCACATGTCATAAAACCCCTGTGTACCAAATTTAGTGATTCTCGTACAACATGGTTTTGAGAAATAAAAAAGACTTCTTAGGGGCAGATTTCAGGGGGCTGTAACCCCGAAAGAGATATATTCAAAGATAAAAGAGCAAATATGATAGTATTTACGTGAATGGATACCCAAAAAAATTATGTAATGCCACAATTTATCAATGTTGTTTTCAGTTCAGCTTTCAATGGTAGATTCACAACGGTTTATCAATGCAAAGACAGTCAGGTCTGGCATACATATAGCAAGTTTATAGTCGACTGATTGATATCTTAAGTTCTTCAATTTGGCGCAGTCCCGACGAAATTTAATGCATTTGACCAAAACGAAAAGTGACAAAAAATTAAAATAAGCAAATATTAAAGTTACAACTATTCGAGTAAAGATTAAAATAATAATAAACTAATTATTTAACTATCCTAAACATACCTCCCACCAGTGGCGGCTCGTCGGGGTGGGCAGGGTGGTCAGTGCCCACCCAGAAATTTTCAGAAGAATAAACAAAAATTTGTGTATATATTCAAAGTGATTTGACAACTCTTATAAAATTAAATCCAAAATGCGTTACCTCCTTTGAAACTCCCCCTACCAAATTTTAAAATTATATTTTAATCATGATCTCGGCGGCAACCAACATAACATTCGGGCTAGCCCGTGGCCGCTGAATTAAACAACGCCGTACCCCAACCATACCATACCATGCATGCTTATACGCACCTAGGACTAGACAGTATAATCGGAAACGTAAGTCGTTCACTAATTTAGAATATTTGGCCCAAGTCGTTCGAGCCCGCACACAGCTCGCATATACCCATTGAGCACCCATCGAGTGTTGTATCGACCACCTAAGACTTTTCACCAGTGGTTGGGAATATATATACGTATATTTATTTGCTGTAATTTTGTTCTTTAAATGAATTTTTAAATATTAGAACAATTTTTCCCTGCAAAGGTATTCCAGAAAACAAATTTTAGTAAACGAAATAATAAACCGTTTTATAATAATTTGTAAATCGCGTAAAAAAATAAATATCTATGGTGCTATGTTGAATGTTCTTTGATAATTATAATTATTAAGGTTATTTTAACTCGTTACTGTTAAACTGAATTAAAAGTGATTGCTGAGAAATTTTCAATATTTGAATAGATTCTAGTTTGTAAACATGGGAGTGATGTAAATTATTTTTGGGGTAATCTCGGCAGCAACCAACATGACATTCGGGCCAGCCCGTGGCCGCTGAATTAAACAACGCCGTACGTTGCCTGCTTATACGCAGGGCTAGGACTAGAGAGTAATCGGAAACGTAAGTCGTTCACTAATTTAGAATATCTAGCCCAAGTCGGGCGAGCCCGGACACAGCCCGCACCCGCATACTCATCGAGTATTGTTTCGGCCAGCTACGGCTTTTCGCCAGCCAACCAGCAGCGGTTGGAAATATATGTATATTTATGTGCTGTAATTTTGTTCTTTAAATGAATTTTTGAACATTAAAACAATTTTTCCCTGCAAAGGTATTCCAGAAAACAAATATTAGTAAACGAAGTAATAAACCGTTTTATAATAATTTGTAAATCGCGTTAAAAAATAAATATCTATGATATGTTGAATGTTCTTTGACAATTATATTTATTAAGGTTATTTTGAAGCGTTACTGTTAAACTAAATTAAGAGTGATTGCTGAAAAATGTTCAATATTTTAATAGATTCGAGTTTGTAAATATGGAAGTGATATAAATTATTTTTTAGGACTTTTAAATTCGATACATATTTATTTATTTTTTCAAATAATAAACTGTTCGATTAAAAAAAATAGCTTCTATTTAATATATTTTTTTTATTTCAATCAGATTTTTAATAAATTATCATTTGAATATACATAATTACCTAAAATAACTCTACTCTCCGGGCAAGCCCTTCGACTTCACTCGTATATTCTTCGGGTACTTACGTGTAATCTGCGGTTTGATGTTAGTTTTATTTCATAGATTAGGAAGGTAGAGATTTGTTATTCCTTGTACTTCACGACTTGGTTGTTTGTAAGTTCTAGGTTAGGGTTAGTATAGTGGTTTAGGTAAGTTTTTAATGTTTAATAGTTTGGAGTAAAGCAAAATGGCAAGCCGAAAATAGCGAATTGGTGAGTAGCAATGGTGATATTATTAATTTTTTATTAAATAAAAAATTTTGTATGTTAACTTTCGATGATAAATTATTTATTTCAAAATTAAAACCTACGCCTGACATGAAAAATTTAATAAATAAAAACAATTGCGGAAGTAACAGATCATTTAGTAAAAATTGGTACAATAAATATGAGTGGTTAACAGGTAGTGAAACTAGAAACAAATTATATTGTTGGAATTGCTTACAGTTTAATGAAAAAAGTAAAACTCCATGGAATTATCTAGGATATTCAGATCTGAAACATATAAATGAATCTCTAAAAAAACACGAGCGATCGGAGGAGCATACATATTCAACATTAAAATTTAAATTATTAGGAAAACAAAACATTCAAACTTTTCTTGATTCTGCATTTCGTGAGAATATTTTAAACCATAATAAAGTCGTGGACGAAAATAGAGACATTGTAAAGCGCCTTATTGATTTGGTTATTTACTTATTTATTTATTTATTTACTTATTTATTTATTTATTTACTTATTAGAATTTTAGTATAATTTATCGTTAGTGCTATAAAAGTGATAGAGAATTTTACTATTTGTTTAGAGAATTATATAATTTTTTATATGTCCTTCTATGCCATAATCCTTGCCTTATCCCCTATCCCGGCAAGAAATCACTGTGATGACATTCTCGTTTGTTCTTGCTGAACTATTAGGTATACTTTTGGAATAACTATTATAATATTCAGGTATGTTTATATTAACTATCTTCATAATTCTTAAGTTTTTTACACTTTCAAAAGTAAATAGACTAACGTAGATTGCAATTATTATATGATATTAAGTTACATGAGAGAAAAAAAATTTTTCCCACCCATCTCAAAAAGTCACGAGCCGCCACTGCCTCCCACCACAATATATATTTTTTTAGTGAGAGGGTAGAACGCATAATTTTACCACTGGCCGTTGAACAATACCTTGAAATGTACAAATAGTATTTACTCTAGAAATACCATCGGATCCTGGATGGAGCTTTATTATTCGACTATGACACTATTTTAGAGGAGGCGTTTGTTCGTTTTTAATAAGAACCATTGTGTTCTCTTCAATTTTGCTACAGCTATGATTCCATTTTTGGCGTTCTGTGATATACATATTTAGTTATTCGCCAAAAGTGCTGATGTATGTTTTGCAACAACTGTCAGTGGCTCTATTAATTTTTAATGAAGTCACGCCGAGTTCTGAAAGAGACGTAGGTGGCTCTAATGTTAGAAAATGAGCCGGTGTTAACGGAGTTAAGTTATTGGGATTATAGCTAGTTGCTCATAGAGGACGCGAATTCAATATAGCCTCTATTTGAACAGTCACAGTGTTTAGTTCTTCAAAGGTTAAAATTTGCTCTCTCACTAAACGAATGAAGTGAGACTTAAAAATGATATGATTCCCGCCTCCCATAGCCCTCTAAAATGAGAAGCTGAGGTGGGATTAAAACTCCAATTTCTTGCCTCTCGTTTTCCAGCTTCCTTCATAGTTTGGAGTAGTTGGTTGTAGGCCCTTACAAAGTTACTACCATAGTCACTAAATATTTTACTGCAACGACCTCTACGAGCTATAGATCGTCGTAATGCAGCTAAGAAAGCTTCAATAGATAAATCCGATGCCACATACGTTTTGAGTGACTTTGCTCCTCGAATTCGAGACATCGTTATACGAAATGGGTCAGCAAAATCAACACCTACGCAAGAAAATGGTTTAACCTGATTGGTAACTTGGAAGATTACCCATAAAGGGTGAAATCGGTTTAGGATTCACGCGAAAACAAGTGTGACAATGAGATAAATAATATTTTATTGCTCGTTTCGAAGATAAAATCCAAAATTGTGGGAATAATAGAAAATGTATAGTTTGTAAACCTGGATGTAAATAGGTAAGTAATATGAAAATATTGGATATTTATCAACATATTTCAAGGCGAAATGTAGCAATCATCCGCCTACCATGAGAATACCACGTTCATCGATAAATGACGCTAATTTTCGAATTACTTTTGAGCAAGATCGATTACTTTTAAGATTAGAAATCTCATCAGCAAAAACTGACAATTGTACATGTTTAATTAACAACAAGACCTCATTCAATTTAGAAAATGTAAGAGTACCCTTTTGCAAATTCTATATATTACTAAGATTACGTAAAAATCGATTACAATAAGCAATAACTCTCTTAATTTAGTTTAAACAAGAAAAACGAATCAATAGATTGCCAAAAAAAACTGTTTTGAGGCAAACATGTCAGTAAAGAAATTTATCTTCCCTCAGCTACCATGTCTGAGGAAAATTGGTTCTCTTCATATGCTGCAATAGACCACAAATTTTCAGCAAAGATAACCAGGGAGGTCCTCCCACCAATGCTTACAGTTTAGAAGTTCTAAAGCATATATATAGACCGTGAGGAGCACAATATGCTGGGTTGCAGTCAGCTCGAATATGATACCAACAATCTGGAGGGATGACTTCCCGAATTCGGCTCACACGATTGCTCACCAACGTTTTCTATTTGTGAAGCGACGATTTAATGCAGTCTAAAGCCACTTTAAAATTCGACTAACAATAGATTTTACTAAAAGTTAATGTGTCTTTAACACAGTTAGATACTAAGGGAGTACAAACTCTGTCTTGAGAGAACATTTTGGAATTAGACCACTCTAGTTGTCATATATGCACTTAAATTAAATTAGAAATTGTATAATTTATTAAACCACTTACCGATTGGACATAAACAAATAAATTCATTATCACTAGCTTCGACACAAGTCCCATTATTTAGACAAGTTGAATTACATCTTATGATTTCATCTTCGCAGAATTTTCCAGCGAATCCTTCCTTGCAAATACAGTTATATGTACTATTTAAATAATTACAAGTGCCTCCATTAGCACACGGTTCAGATATGCAATAATTAACAACTTTTTCACAATGCATACCTAAAACATTGAATTAAATTCGATTTAAACATACTATGATATGTACAGGGCATTTCTAATATACGGGGCCAAACTGAAATGAGAGATAGAGACTATCATTTCAACAAAAAGTTACCTATAAACATGAGCTCGAAATTATAAAAAAGTTATAAATGCACATAAATAACTTCAGATCCAAATAAAACTCCATACACGCATGGGAGAAGTTTGTTCCTTATTCACTGGCTGAGGCATAGGAGTAATGAATAGTTTTTTTTATCGTAAAAAGATTGTTCTCGGAATTTTCCGATAAAAATATGTTTAGGAAACGTTAGATTTTAGGCACCAATGTGCAAGATTTGAAACCTATCTACAGTATTGATTTTTGAGACTTGTCGACAAAGGTAAATGTATAATGTCAATTTTCTCGTAAACAATGCAGATCATCGAAATAGAACAAAAGTTTTTGTCTTTTACAATTCTGTTTCATAAAAATTCATTATTTTACTTAAAATGTTTCAGACAATTTTTTTTCTTTTTAACAAAAAAAATCGTTCAGTTACCTCCTGCATTCCTGCCAGTGTCAAGGAAAAAAATATTCCCCCAGTTGCTTCAATTGTTAATCTAAAATTTGTATCGAGATACATTTAAACCAGATTAATCATTCAGAAGTCATTATTTTTATTTGAAAGTACATATTTAGCACATCTATTTATTAAGCGATTTCGAACTCGCTTCAATGAAAACTTTTTGCTTCCAATAACATCTCCTGTTTCTGGATTTTTAAACATACTATACATATATACAGGGTAGTCTACTTTTTTTTTTATCAAACTTCAAGAATCAATACATCATCAAAAAATAATGTTAGTTTGCTAAATAAACCATACCCGACAAATGTTTACTTTTTGAGGTACAGCACGTTGAAGTTTCTCGAAAAAAAAAATTATTTTTAGAATTTTTCTGTAAAAGATGGAAGTTTCAACCGTAAGATTTTTATAAATGATTTGGCACTGTACGTGTGATCTTTGGAGAATTTTTTATTTTTTTTTACTTTGCCAGTGGCGGAGGAAATAGGGGTCCCTATTGCTTTAGTAAAAAAAATATTAGTATGCCACTGGCTTTAAGTTTAAAAAACAATGTATTTTAGATTCTCCGTTTAATTTGGGACAAAAAATTAATCTTGTAAGTTTTTCGTAACTATTACCATTTTCAAGTAAAATTTATTTACTTATTACTATAAAATACATGTGGACATATTACTATGTGAATCTATTATTTATTATTTAATTGTTTTACTTGCCTAAACATAATTTGCCTAATTCTAATACTTGCTTTACAAGAAGAGGCACATTTGTTTATCACAACAGTCATATTTATACCCATGATTCTCATGAAGCGAGACGCCGATCATACCAGCAAGAATTTAGTTTCAACATCTAGTTAAGTGTGATGGGTAGAAACATTTGATAACCTTATGTATTACCTCCAAGGTTATATTCAGTATCATTTCCCAATTTTCTGGAAAATAACTTATTTCAATAATTAATGTTGGTTCCAAATGGTTAGAGCTCCAGCTCACTCTGGCCAAATAGTTCGTAACTGGATGAATGCAAATTATCAGAACCGCTGGATAGGATGTTTGTCATATGAACCGTTATTTAATGTGGAGGGGAGGGACCGGTGCCTCGGCTTCTTAGATCATCAAATCTTAACCCCCTTGACTACTATGTATGGGGAACTTTGAAAGATGATGTTTACTCTGTACCAATTATTGAAGACATAAATCAGTTGCAGAGAAGAATAATAGACGCCTGTGACAATCTCAAGCAGAGGCCACATGAAATCATCGTGGGAATAAATTTTTTAATACGAAGATGTGAAAAATGTATTAATGCAGCAGGAAGGCATTTTGTATCGATGATGTTATGTAGCTGTAATTATTTTCAATAGTTTTATTAAATATTAATTAATGAATTGATATAGTTATTATTTTATTGTTGTTAATTCAACTGTAATTTTTAGGTCTATTGTAATAGTAATAATAATAAATAAGTAAATAAATTTAACTTGAAAACGGTAATAGTTACGAAATGATGTACTGGTTCTTGAAGTTTGATTAAAAAAAGTGGACCACCCTGTATACAGGGTGATTCAGTCATAATGTCATTAATTTTAAGAGCAGATAGAGAAAAATGAGTATAATACGATGGCGTGATTCAAAAAAAATAAATGCATATTTAAGCAGAAAAAAATATTTTCAAATCATTATTTAACCCCCTTTTCAGGCTGTTACTGACCGGCTGACGTCAGCCGGCTACGATATGAACAACGCGCCCTAGAGGCAACGTTGCCATATTTATATATTTTCGCTCATATAAAGACAATAAATAAACGGTTTGCTCACGTCAGCAAATAATAATTTAAAATGCTATATATTATTTTTGTAATTATGCAATCAACACATTAAATTGTTATTGTTGTCCATCAAGAACCTCGAGGAGGTCTGAGCATGCCTTGACAAAAATCAGTTTTTATTAACATCATAATGTTAATTTTTTGCTGTAAGCCTTCGGGCTTACTATTATGAATGCAAAGACTATGCAAGAAACTATTATGGCTGCAAAGAAATTAGCTCTGTTTCACTTTAAATAAAATTTAATATTGAAGTTACAAAACTCCAAGAGTTCAAGTAATTTAAAATTCAAGACGGTTCGGAAAGTCTCGCGGTAACAGTGCCTGTACTCGTTGCAGATAGTAAGGGTATAAGAGATGTTCAACATTTAGCTGGAAAGCAATCTTTCTAGTACTGGTAGTAGGTTGTTCTTCTATCAAATTAAGTACTGCTTCCTCAAGCTGTGGTGTTCTTACTTCTCGATGGCGACCACAATCCTGCGTTCTTTTGTTGAATGAACCATATTCACGTAATCGTTGATGAAGTCGGGCAAATATTCTATGTGAAGGATGCTGCCGTTGAGGATACATTTCAGCATATCTTGTAGAAGCTTCTAACCCATTCCCCTGCGACAGACCGTAAACGTAATGCATATCAGCCATTTCCTCATTTGTGTATGCCATTTTAATAACAAGTGAATTATTAAAGTAACAAATTAAGAACAGAACAATACACAATTAGTATTACTTCAATTTCAAAAATTTACAAACTGACAGCTTGATTCCAATTTAATTGTCAGTATCGCTAATGGCGGCCTACTAGATAAATTAGTTTCGTATTTTCGTTTTATGGCGATATGTATCTTGTTCGTAAAATAATTTTTTGCTGCGAACTGGTTTAATTTGGGCAAAAAATTCAAGANGGTTAGTCAGATGAAGAAGACGATTCTGAAATCGATAACTCTGATATTGAGGATTTCGATGTAATATCGAATGAAACAGATGATGCTATCGATCAATGTGATATGGATGAATGGTCATGAAATTATGGTTGTTAAACAAGATTATAACATCATTATAAATGTACATAATATATATATTGTAACAAGTAGAAATTGTAGTTAGAGTTTTAAGTATAAAATCTAATAGAAATTAAATTGAAATACAATAAATAATGACATATTAGATATATGGTGACAAGATAGTAAAGATGATTTGGTTGACAGCGGGATGAAATTTTGACAGTATAATATAATAGTAAAAGTAGAATGAAATCTCGGCATAAGGAATCAAAAATGTCTATAAAAGAAGGTAATGTAGTAAAAAAAAGAATAAAAGGGTATTAAATTTGGTAAAGTAAAAATGTATAAATTATAAAGGTATATGATCGGTTGAGATTGAATACGATATATCCAAAAACATTGTAATTAGATATAAGAGTGCGGTGAAAGAAGGATAAAAAAAGTGGTGACCAAGGGAGACAAAAAAATAAATAGTGAGAAGAGAATCAAGAAATAAAAAGTCAAATTAGCAGATATTCAAATTGTAGCCATTAAAATAAGTTTAAAGTCAAAAGAATTGTAATAAAATACAGAAGATTAAAAGAGAATCCTATAAAATACCAAGAACAGAACAAGTATTGAAGAGAAGAAGAGTGGTAGAGAAAAGCACAGCACAACATCAAGCACAGAGGCATTGTGAGACAGTTAAAACCAAATAAGAAAGAAGCAACCAGGGAGAGTCAGGAAATAGGAAAGAATTTATTTGGCAGAAAGGAAAGTCGGTTTAAATCTAAACTGACAGATAAATCAAGAGAATCATAATACTGATTATTAATAATTAATTAATTAATTAATTAAAACATTATTTTTCATTGTCGTAGACACATAGAAAAGGAAAGGCCAGGAGAGGTGACGCAGACAGTGGCAATCTACGGAGTAGAGTAGCAAACAGAAGGAAGAAAAGATAAATTTGAGGAGAGTTCAAAGAAGGAAAGGAATGATAGGATAAAGGAAGGAGAAGACAGGAAGGACATCACGAGTAAGAAAACACAGACAAAAAGACAACAAAGTGTAGTATAGGTAATCATAAACAAAAATTGTATAGAATAAGGAATTAGAATTTAGTTAGCTCAGGTTAGATAGGGATCTAGGAAAGATTTTTATAAATTTATAAACTGTTGGTATAATACACGAAGTTCA
>NW_019416624.1:2221981-2227749 GCF_000390285.2 Anoplophora glabripennis | reverse complement strand
GATTTTTTCGCTTGATATCCGTCACCGGTTCTTTTCAAAAATGCGATCAGCTTGGGGAATTTGCTTATATCTATGTTGTCGTAAATTATCAAGCATGACTTAACCATAGAATATTGCGCCCATAATGTGGAAGACTTGTAATTCTTTGCATTTTCACTGAAGTATGCCAACAAAACATTCTCGCTGTATACTTGAACATTTTTCTCGGCGCACCACTTTTTGAACCGATTGTAGGCTATATCGTATAAAGATCTTGACTTCGTAGGCAGCAAATTGCTTATTGCAATATTTGCAGCCTCCACAATCTCTTCTGACTCACAATTATTCATTGTGCACTAAACAAACTTTAAACTAAACCAAACTAGCACCTTAATTTGACAATTCTTTTTGTTTGTTTATTTTATAGTTATGATTATAACTCAACGACTACTAAATAAATGCTCAAATCCGAATACAATAATTCTGGTGCTACTTACTTCATAATGACAAAATATGTGTTTTTAAGTTAATGAGACCATGGAAAAAATAGTATATATCATTCAGGAGAGATGCTATTTTGTCCTCGGTGCATTGTAGCCCTCGGGCTTCAAATTGCACCTCTGCCAAAATAACGCATTTCTCTCCCTTATAGTATAATGTACTATTATAAATTTATAAATTGTTGGTATAACACACGAAGTTCAAGCTCAATTAAATATTCCTATTTTTTTTTACAAAAACAAAGAAACAAAATTAATTACCTAATAACTTTTTCTTCATAATAAATTTCAATAGCTTTCGAACCGACTACTGAGATTTCAACATGCTCTATTAATTTTTTTTAAAGTATAATTAAATTATAATTTGCGAGTAATTTTTTAAAAAAGTATATAAAGAATTTTATATTTAAAGATTAAAAATCAAAATTAAGTGCGATATTAAAAGAGCTAGTTTGGAGTAAGTATAGAACATAATTTCTTATAATAGTTTTTAAGAATAATAGGTATAGGAAAAATCAAAATTTAAATAATTTAATACATTTCACATATAAAATCGATCTTTATAATACTATAAATTGGCGCCTAACATTATTTTTTAAATTCATTACACATAACAAATAAAATTAAATTATCATAAATATAACACAAAAATATATAATTATTTATAGTATTGTAATATATACAGTGTGTCCACGGATGGAGTTGACAAGACGAAAAACTCTTTTGTTTTCACTTTATCGAAAAATATCACTCCTTATAAAAAGTTCTGCCTCTCGAGAAAGTGAGACTGTCATAATAACATCTTAGATTAGATATAGAGGGTGCTCATAAATTAAAAAACACGAAAATACTCAAGAGAGAAGTACCTACCGTTATTTATTATTTTACACATTTATGTAAAATAAATCTGTTTATAATCCCAAATAATGTCCTAATACAAACTTTAAAATCAAAATTTCAATTTTAACTTTTACTCAACCTAGCTACATATTATTATTAGGTAGTCGGGTCAGTTACAGATTATCCTAAATTATCTTTGAGAAAGCGTGCACAGAGGCTGCATGTAAGCAAAAGCTTATTACAAAAAGTTTTTAAGGACATAAAACGGTTACAAGCCTAGGCTGCTGCATACACTTGAACCTGGAGATGAAGAAAGACGTTTAGAGTTTTCTTTATGGGCAGGCGCAAATTACCTTGAAAACAGAACATTTCACAGATTTATTTTTTTTTACCCATAAATCTACATTTTGCACAAATGGGTACGTATCTAGCCAAAACAGTCGTAATTGGGCCTTTGATAACCCTGCATAATTAATTTAAAAAAATATTGTTGTATTAGGACATTATTTGAGGTTATAAACAGATTTGTTTTATAAAAATGTCGTGCAAAATAATAAATAATGTTACTTCTTTCTTCAGTATTTTTGTATTTTTTTAAACAGCGTTGCCAAGTTCACATCATAATGTGTGGTTCACATTTACTGTTAAACGTATTCAAGTAAATAAAGGAGCATGCTGCATTTTATTATAAATAATTTTAACAATTGTATTAACTTAGTGCAGAATGTTTTAACAAGCCTGACTTCTCGAAGTCAATTTTCGTTAAAAGAAAATAAATAAAGCAGAGGTAGTTACCTGTTTGTGTGCACAGCGTATTTTATCAAATAAAAAAAGTCGGCACACTGCTAAATACCCAAATATACAAAATACACTACACACGGTTACAAAACCATTAACAATTTAAAGCGTTTATTCAAATATACCACCTTCCATATCTCCCGCATTTTTCCAACTGCATATATCATACCATACCGCGCAGCGAACGTGCAGGACATCGACAAAATGACTTAAATGTGATGGAGGCTGTTTTAAATTTAGTCGAGGAGTAGCCTACTAATTCCACAAGAACAATTTCAAGGCGACAGGAGATATCACAAACCAAAGTTTGGCGAATATTGCGCGAGAATTCACTCAACCCGTACCATTTTCAAAAAGTTCAAGCTTAAGAAATAGCTGATTTCCCCAATCGTCTTGAATTTTGCAACTATTTTTATTTTTAAAATAAAGTGCGCTGGACGGATGAACGCTGTTTTACTCGTGCTGGCATTTTAAACAGGTAAAAAACATATTACTTTCTCAAAAACAAGTACCTACCTAGGTTACACCAAAGTTTATATTTACACTAAAGTCTACATTTATTATGTAAATTTTGGTTATACGCAACTGCATATTGAATAATAAATTGAAATACTAAATCTGTGTATTATTTAACATAATAAATTATAAAATGTTAAAACGTTAATAATATTAAAAATGATAAATTGTACTAACCGTACATTGGAAAACAATCATCCGTATTCATTACTTTCAATTTTCCTTTGATAAAAGACCGACAACTTTTTGCTCTAATTTGCAGTTCGTATTAGTCTAGGAACCAGATAGGGTTCCGTTTACTAGCTATAAAAATAAAAACTTTTTACAGCCATTTAAACATTTATAGTTAAGCAGTGGGCATTACCGACCACTTCAAGGACACCACCGGGCTGCCGCTATCCGAAGCTAGCACCAGGTCTCCAGCAGCAGCTCCAAGGTCACGCTGAAGAAGTGTCAGTGGGGTGCGGGGTTGGGGGATCTGGATTGCAGAAGAAGAAGCCGGGGTCCGTCTGCAATGACCAGGAGATCGGCATCAAGGAGCGTGACGTCAGAGGCGGAAGCAGGTGCGTGCATAAGCAGCGTTGGGGGGGAAGCGGGGTGCAGGCGCGTGGGGCGGCAGCGGGGTGCCGGCGTGTGGGGCGGCAGCGGGGTGCCGGCGTGTGGGGAGACAGCGGGATGCCTGCGTCTTGGGGGGGAGCAGGCGGCAACAGTGGGTCTGCGATGCTGGAAGCCGGCAGCGGGCTGCGGGGGGCGGCGGCGGCAGCGGTGACGGCCTCTTGGTACCAATCTTTTTGTTATAGATAGATAGATAGATAGATTTTTATTTGTCACAAATTAACAACTAAATTATAATGATATAGAAAGACTATACAAGTTATTTATAATGACCTACAAAGAGTTAAAAAACATACAGTTAAACAAAAACAGTTAACAGTTAACAGTTAAAAAATAGTTAAAACGAGTTAAAAAAGTTCTGAAAGAAATTATGGTAAATAATTTAGATATTCGTTAACAGTATAAAAGCAGTGAGTTAAAAGAAAATCTTTAGCCAGTCTATAAAATGTTCTGTAATTCATTGATTTCAAATCTAATTGCTGATGAATATTCACAAGTTTATTATACAAATTTATATCAATTTTATTCATTTGTGTAATACGCAAACGCGAAAAGGGGGGTATGATATTATTTCTGTGTCTTGTGCTATAATTATGTCTATCAGCATGAGACAATAAGCTATTAGCATGTTTATGTATAAATAAAAGTGTTTCAAAAATATATACACAGGGCATTGGTAAGATTTGATATTTTTTAAAAATGGGTTTACAGGACATTCCATAGTGGGCTTTGTCTATGATCCTCACAGCTGCCTTCTGTAAGTGAAACACTTTATATGACTTTGGTGCATTGCCCCAAAGAATAATCGCATATGACATCACACTGTGCAGGAGCGCATAATAGACAATCTTCATAGTAGCATTATCTAGGCACGATCTGAGTTGTCTCATAACAAAATTTAGTGAAGAAAGTTTTGAACATATAGTATCAATATGCGCACTCCAACACAATGTGGTATCAAGTGTTACTCCCAGCAAACGAACTGGACTGGACTTGACGGCCCTTTTATCAGAACTAAAGAGTATATTTTTAGTTTTAGCTTCATTGAGCTTCAGTTTATTACTTCCGAACCAAATTTTAGCACTATTCAAGCCATTGTCATATAAAGAGCTCACACCTCTACTAAGCAAGGTAGTATCATCGGCAAAAAGAATACACTCAGTGCCAGACAGTGACATGGGTAAGTCATTTATGTAGAGCAAAAATAAAACCGGCCCCAACACAGATCCTTGGGGAACTCCGCATGTAACGGGAAGTAAATCAGAAGTAACACCATTAAGATTAACATACTGTACTCTGTTGGTCAAGTATGATTTAAAAAGACTATATGCCTTTCCCCTAATACCGTAGTGTTCTAATTTAAACAATAGGAGATCAATATTTACGCAATCGAAGGCTTTTGATAAATCACACATTACCGCGTTAGTAGGAGCGCCATCGTCCATTCCATTAACAATACTTTCCACAACAGTTATTAATGCCTGGACCGTTGAACAATTTTTCCGGAACCCATACTGCGAAGGAGTTATGATAGACTTATCATCTATATAAATTATAAGCTTATCTTTAATCAAAATTTCTAAAATTTTCGATAAAACTGGAACAACTAACAACTATAAGGTAGAAAATATAAGAAACCCGATAGTTAAAAATTGGCAACATGGTAACGTGAGCCGTCTGCAATATTTATCGAGCTAAGTAAACAGTCTCGAGCCCCCAAGGTTATAATTCTGCATGTTAGCAAGTTATCTGTGACACTAATATAAATATTGTGATGATTTATTAGGTATATTTTAAGAAATACTTGGTAAGAACATGGGCTCATAGCGGATGTCGGCTAAACATAAAGAGCGGAATGCGTGTGAGAAGTTAGAGTGTATGAAAGCAGGTGCGGCTGTTTGTTGGCTGCTTTAAACATGTCACCACAAGTTTGTCTAGAGTCTGGGGACTGGAGCGCAGTATAAACATTAAAGAATGTGAGTAATAAATAATGTGATAAGTTATTATATTGTTGTTTCTTGATAAGAACATGGTTGTATAGCAGATGTCGGCAAGACAGAAAGTGCAGAATGTGTGGATGATGATGATGTCATAGTCATTAGGTCATCTATTTTTTGCTGAGCATTTACAAATTGAATAAAATAGCGGTCTGGAGGGTTTCCAGCTCATTCGAGTTTGAGACGTTGAACATTGAAAGTATGCATCGAAAACAATTATCAAAAGAAAAAAATGATTGCTGCCATTAACAAACAAGCATTAGTGAAGCCATTCATTAGAACCAGTCAACTAGAAGTTGATGTAAAATACAAAATAGAATACATCGACATTGTCTTGGGCCAGTTTGGACCTCGAGTAGTAGTGACATTGGCAGAGGGCAAAGTCAGTTTACCCGAACGCTATATAAAAATAATTTCGTTTTCTGACATTACCGAATTGAAGAAAATAGTCCAGGAGAAGCCTGTATACCTAGTGAGCAAGGGCATGGTTGCCAATACCACAAATTTGGAATTTGTGGAGTAA
>NW_019416624.1:2220215-2221500 GCF_000390285.2 Anoplophora glabripennis | reverse complement strand
CTTTGAAGAATCGGCTTTATGACATATTTATATTTCCAGCTATTTCCGCCCGATATCGGCTTCGATGAGTCATAAGACAGTCTGTTGGCACTGGTATTTCTAATGATGTCAGCATATTTCTTTTCATCGTCGCTCGTGTAAATTTTAAGTGGACGCTTCTTAAACAACAATTCTAAGAGGCCCCTTGTTCCCTCATATTCGCTGTCCTTTATTAGCACATTATCGTCAACGAATTGGACTTTAGAATTTCCGATGTAGAAGTCATCTTCGTCGAGATTGTATCTGATGTCATACTTTACGTCAAAGCTATCTTTAGTATCATGCACTCGTCCGGATATGTAGAATTTAGGCAGATCGTGGAATTTCTCAAGATATTCCTCGTCAAAATTGGATTCTTCGATGCCGCCTTCTCTCTCGGTGGGGTCGGGATCCATATAGTTATCGCTATCGGCATTACTCGTTATCTCTTCTATCTCACTCTTTGGTTCGGACTTCTTTATCTCTTGTTTTACGACGGGCAAGGTCGACAGCTGCGACTGAGGTGTTGATACTTGTTTGATATTCGTAGCAATCGTTCGAGGTGGGGCCGTGTTGGGTGCAAAAGATTTTTCAACCAGCTGATCATGACGCTTGAGAGCCTCCAATTTTCGTTTGATGGACTTTCGAGCCTTGATAATGTTATTAGTGGTAGCGGTCGCGTCCATAATGATACACGGCGAACGAATGACTAATGATAATGCACACCTTTACAGATATATACAGGGTAGCCCATCGAAAACGTACCGCAAGGCATTACAGGGTAGTAAAGAACTTTTCGGCAAAATCCAAAAACAGGTCAAATTTGTTTCTGAGGGGGACAACTTTTGGCTCAAAAAGCATACCAAAATCTTCAACCCCCTAAGTGGGGGTGCTATCCCCTAAATGTTTTCAAATGGGAATGGGGATCAAGTGGGGGGGGTCATTAGAAAGGACTTTTAATTCTCTATACATCGATTCTTACTTTTTGAAAATCGATTCATTATTTTAGAAAATATGCAGCTTTGAAAATACGAACAATATTTTTGACGAGAAATGCGAAAATCGATTTAATTTTACTTCAAAACTTACGGTATTAGTCAAGTAAATGCTGAAAATGTTGTCCGCCAACTTGCATACAATGATACAGGTTGTCTTCAAACCGTTGTCGAACATTCTGGAGCACTTGCGGTGTTACTTCGCGACATACATTAATGATTCGTCCTCGCAGATCTTCCAAGGTATCAGGTGGAGTGCTGTAAACTTTGCT
>NW_019416624.1:2202971-2219942 GCF_000390285.2 Anoplophora glabripennis | reverse complement strand
TATTACAAGAGAGGACCTGAAGCCGTATATTTCGATAGTTTCGGTAATTTGAGACCGCCTGTGGAATTATTAAAATATCTAAAGTCATGTCGCGTCAAATATAATCATAAACAATACCAGACGTATGATACGGTGAATTGTGGACATCTGTGTCTGAAATTCCTATATAATGAGTCATGCTGATAAAGTCACGGTCAGTCGGCGTGAGTCATCCAAGCAGAACAGTACACGTGTGTGTTGATATGTCATATACGCTTACGTTATCGGGTGATTAATCGATTTTGAGTTCGCAGTTTTACCCGCCTATTGAGCTCGAGGACGATGCTGAATATGTAATCGGGGTTACGGAGTTTCTAGCCTATCATTCCATACCGAATGTTGATTCTACGAATAATCGTTTCTATTACGGTGATGCTGATAAAGTTATAAAAATACCGGAGGGATCCTACGAGATAGAAGATATAGATACGTACATAAATAGTAATTTAGCCGAGCTCACCGCTACCGATACTAATCTCCCCAATAATTTAGTGTTTGTTTCCATAAAATACAATAAAAATACGTTAAAGTGTAAAATTAAAGCCAACACGACAATTAATTTCAACAAACCCTACAGTATAGGTAGATTATTGGGATATAAAAATCGTAAATTAAAGGCGAACAAGTTTCACGAATCCAACAATCCTATTAAAATTCAAAAAGTCAACGCCATTTGTGTGGAGTGCAATCTCGTTTCGAACAGTTTCATTAACGGTCAACCGGGTCACATCTTACACGAATTTTTCCCGAGAGTCGGCCCTGGCTATAAAATAATAGATTCTCCTGCTAACGTAATCTACCTGCCGGTCAACAAGCGTCGCATCGAGGGTGTAACCATTAAAATAGTGGATCAAGACGGGGATTTGATCAATTTCCGTGGAGAAGTCATCACGTTAAGACTGCACCTGAAGAGGAATGGGGCTTAGAATCCGGAGTGGCTTTGGGCTCGCTGTCGTCGGTCACAGCCGAAAACCTTTAAAAGCCTCACCTGGAGCGAAATCAATTAGTCTACCTGTGACGTTTAAAGGGTTCACATCGCAAAACAAGAAGATTTTGTACTCTCTGGGCTACAAAGTGCTACTGCCACGTCTCAATGAATTCTAATATTCTAAACGTGTTGGAAAAGCCGCTCTTCGATAACGCCATAGTAAATTTCGAGAAGCGTTCCCACGGTCCGTATTCGGTAACGAATTTGAACAACAACGATGAAATCCGCATCCCGATTCAGCAGCAGGATACGTATACGGCTCCATATTATAGTCTCCTGTATATCAGAGGTAGACTGTGCAAAGCTGATGGCACGGTTTCGGCGACTGCAAAGTTCGACAGGATGGGCATTTTGCTGCTGTTCGACGAAATCCGATACGAGTTGAATGGTATACCTGTGGATAGATCGCGAAACCCCGGCCTCACGACCATCATGAAGAACTACGCGTCAATCAGTCAAAATGAAAGCACCAAGTTGGAAAATGCCGGCTGGATTGTCGGCACCATTTCACCGATGCCGAGGGCAATTTCGACGTATGCATCCCTCTGAGGATATGCATGGGATTCGGGGAAGATTTCCAGAAAATTATCGTCAATTTGAGACAGGAGCTGGTACTTAATCGCGGCTCCACTGATACGAACGCCATCGTGGGCGTTGCTGGCGATGATGAAGGTCTCCGTGTACAACTACTGAGTGTTTCGTGGATGGTGCCACACGTATCTGTGTCTGATGCGGAACGTTTGAAATTGTTGAAATATATCGACAGAAACGTAGAATTGGCTGTGCCTTTCCGTAGCTGGGAACTGCACGAGTACCCCTTGCTTACCGAGACCCGGACACATCCTTGGAGAATCAAAACTTCTTCACAGCTGGAGAAGCCTCGATTCATAATATTCGGTTTCCAAGTGGCCCGTAAGAATAAGATTGATAAGGCCATGAGCCAGTTTGATCATTGCAATTTAACCAATTTCAAGGTTTTTCTAAATTCCGATTCGTACCCGTACGATAACTTGAATGTGGATTTTTCAAAGAATTGTTTATGCCATCCTGTATGACATGTACGCTCAATTTCAACATTCATTCTATCAGAAGGATAGCGAGCCTTTTCTAACTACATATACGTACAAGCATATGGCTCCTCTGGTAGTCGTCGATTGTTCCTGTCAGAATGAGGTTCTAAAGTCAGGAACTGTGGACATTAGGCTGGAATTCGGTACTAATGACAATATCCCGAAGGAGACCGCAGCCTATTGTCTTATAATTCACGATAGGATCGTGTACTATAACCCTCTGACGAGCATAGTTCGCACTTATTAGTAGCAGCATCAGCAGCTATGTACATAATCGACTTGCAGGGATTTCAATACAAAAAAGAATTGACTCTCACGTGCAAGGAAATTTCTATTTTTAACATTAACGACAGATCCTGTGTGAATAGAATAGTCAAGCCCAAAATTCCCTATAAGCATCTCAGGGAGAGTGTACAAATCCAAATCGACTGGACTGTGAATCACGTACAAGGTCTTAGATGGTCGTCATCGTGGGATAATTTACCGTACAGTGGATTCGGAGATTTCATATCCGATAGTGTGTTAAACGAGGAGCAGCCTGTCCTCGTGAAAGGATTGGAGAAAAAGAGATGGCTGGAGCCTCATTTACCTAATAATATTATTATTGACTTGGAGCCGTATGGCTGTAGTAGAATAAAAGATTTAATGTTATCTAGCTTAAAATTTCATTGTAATAAACATAAAATTAATAATTTACGCTGCACTAGGCAGAATGTATATGCTATATATAAATGGTATATTGTTAATAGAGATAAGCTTGATGATTGAATTTATTTATTTTAAATAAAGTGGAAAATATTGCTGAACTCTGTGTGTTTTATTTCTCGAATAGTGAGTGGGGTGGGGTGGGGAGAGAGAAGTGGTGGAGGGAGAGAGGGGAGTGAGAGGCTAAACGCGCGTCTGATAGCATAAATCCAATTCAGTGTATTAGTAGTAGCAGTAGCAGCAATGAGTGAGCACAGACTTATTACGGTGAGTGAACTATTAAATGGAGAACTTTGCACATGCAAATTGTGCACCGTCCCACCATATGTATGGGATATACTAAAGATTAAAACAAATAAAGAGGAGGAGGTGAAGGAGGAGAAAGATGGACCTCCAAACGTAATCCCGTTTCGAGAAATATTAAAAGGTATGTTTACGGTTCAAAATTTTAAAAAATTATATCTAAAAATTGCTCTCGCATTGTTACATACAAGGAGCTGTACCGTAGGCTATTAGAAGCCCACGGATGCCTGGAGACCAGCAACACAGCGGGGCAAAAATAATATATTTCATATATTTTTAAAATTAATTATTATTTATTATTATATTATTATTATGTTATTATATTACCATTTTTTATCAAAATAAATGTTTTTTTATTGAATATTTTTCTCTTTTTTTCCTTGTCACACATATTGAAAGATTAATATTTTTTATTGAATATTTTTCTTTTTATTTTTTTCCTTGTCACACTCATATTTAAACAATATTAATGTTTTTTTTATTATTATTACTTAAAATTAAAGTGAAACAAAACATAAAAATATATAAATTTATTAATTAAATAATACATTTTTTTCCTTAATATATAATATATTTACAAAAAACAATATCTATATACAATACAATAACAAAAAAATACTTACAAATACCCCGATACAATTTAAAACGCGAGAGACTATCATCATATGAATATTTAAGATAATAGACGACACTAAACGCAGTATGTTTTTGTACATTTTGAGTATTTAAATTTAGATCATTGTTCTCGTCACACTGTTCCAAAATGCATTCAAAATCTGAATAAACGGCGAACGGTACCCTCTCTTTAAAACGATAATTTTTAAACTGTAAAAATTTTTCTTGCTCACCTGGTAGCTCTACTTTGCAAGTATTTATTTTATAATTGCAATATATTAAATGATCATCTAAAAGACGCTGCTCTGTGAAATGATTAAGACAACGATTGCAGATGTATTTTTTAGTCTTATGTTTAGATATTTGTTTGGATAATAAACGCGACATGTTTTTTATCCACGCAAAGTGATAAACAGGTGCTTCATCGTCATCGTTGTCGCTGTCTTGAACCGAATATGCCGGGACCATTAGTAAATTTATAACTCGTTTGCTATCGTTTTTACTCAAGCATACCGGTAGGACTTCCTTCTTATCAATGCCGTACACATTAATTGCCAAGTTATTTAGACGCTCTAATTTTGGAATTTGTTTCAAAGNACCACAGCGGGGCAAAAATAATATTTTGTTATATATTTTTAAAATTAATTATTATTTATTATTATATTATTATTATGTTATTATATTACCATTTTTTATCAAAATAAATGTTTTTTTATTGAATATTTTTCTCTTTTTTTCCTTGTCACACATATTGAAAGATTAATATTTTTTATTGAATATTTTTCTTTTTATTTTTTTCCTTGTCACACTCATATTTAAACAATATTAATGTTTTTTTTATTATTATTACTTAAAATTAAAGTGAAACAAAACATAAAAATATATAAATTTATTAATTAAATAATACATTTTTTTCCTTAATATATAATATATTTACAAAAAACAATATCTATATACAATACAATAACAAAAAAATACTTACAAATACCCCGATACAATTTAAAACGCGAGAGACTATCATCATATGAATATTTAAGATAATAGACGACACTAAACGCAGTATGTTTTTGTACATTTTGAGTATTTAAATTTAGATCATTGTTCTCGTCACACTGTTCCAAAATGCATTCAAAATCTGAATAAACGGCGAACGGTACCCTCTCTTTAAAACGATAATTTTTAAACTGTAAAAATTTTTCTTGCTCACCTGGTAGCTCTACTTTGCAAGTATTTATTTTATAATTGTGTGTGATCATTTAAAAGACGCTGCTCTGTGAAATGATTAAGACAAAGATTGCAAATATGTTGTTGACCGTGGCGTTTAGATATTTGTCTGAATAATAAGCGCGACATACATTTTTTTTCTCCACGCAAAGTGATAAACAGGTGTTTCGTCGCCGTCGTTATCTTGAACCGAATTTGCCGGGATCATCAGTATAACTCGTTTGCTATCGCTTTTACTCAAGCATACCGGTAGGACTTCCTTCTTATCAACGCCGTACACGTTAATTGCCAAGTTATTTGGACGCTCTAATTTTGGAATTTGTTTCAAAGTTATAGGAAATTCTATATCGTCAAATTTTAATGTCACGAAAATCGGGGTATGACCAACTTCTATCCGTATGTGCTTTAGTTGGATGTAGAGCAGAGACTATGCTCCATAAAATACAATATTCATCATTATTTTTTACACAATTTTTTCTTTTAATAAATTCAGGCATCACAACGTACGTTGACGAGCCCACGGTAATCGGTGAATAATTATTTATATTTACACGCAACCCGATAATTTCCAACAAAGTCCAGCCGCTATTACGATGTTCAAAGTTTTCTAGTTTGTGTAGTATAGGTTGAATAACATTGTCTTCCCACCACTGTTTTATATTTGTACTGCGGTCAATAATTTAGTTTTTTGTCCCGAATGATTTTAAATTTACTTCCCCGTCATTTAATTTTACGAAATTTCCTTCAAAAACTAAATTTACTTTAATTAACGAATCCTTTAAAGCTTTTTTCGCTTTTATAGAAAAACTACGAAATGATTTTTTTAGAAACTGTTTAGGTTGCTTGAGACTAACGTTCACGATGATTCCCGACCGCACACGACTCTTGAAGCACGATTTCACATCTTGCCAAACCAAATTCTTCTTGATGGGACGCACTACCGAACCTCCGGACACTTTATTTTTAATTTTTAGTTGTTTTAGCTGTTCACGATAATATTTCAGTACCGCCAAATTGTTTTCCAAACGGAATATATTCTCGTTCTTATCAATTTTGTGAATTTTAATTTTGATGTTTAACAAATTAATATTTTTATCTATAATTTTGATGTGTCTGTTGATCTCGTCATCGGTCTTCAACAGAGTCAACGATTTTATGGTCAGTTTAATAATTTTACAGCTGACATCACACACGGTCTCGGCAACTGACATTTTGTATTTGAATTAAAAAAGTTTAGCACGACTTTGAAAAGCAAACAAAATAATCACGTGCACTCGAACAAATTTCGAAAGCAAATGAGACATTTTCATGAGTCCTCAGGCTTTTATAGTTGACGCGTTCGGCTATTTCCGGTTATAACCGGTTATTTCCGGTTATATCCAGTTTTGCATCAAAAGCCTCTGAAACGCTGGACAGATAAAGCCTTAACCCAATTTTTAAACGCAACAAATATAATAGCCACTTTTTACTTTATAACTGATATTCCATCCGACAGCATTTCTTCTCCATATTTATAGTGAGAGAAAAAAAATATATGTAATGGTCTATTAGCGTTGGTTGCATGGGCTTTAATATGAACTTGACACGACAGTATTAAGATAATAATAACAACGGTTTCTATTAAACTCATTTCCTAAATAGCATAGAATTCTTCTAGTAATTAAAAAGATACAGTGTGTTAATTAAGTATGTACAAATAAATTTAACAGACAATGCTTCGTTTTCGTGTTAAACTTTTGTAAAAAAATTGATGTTTCGTAAATATCTTAACCCAATTTTAGTGACACAGCTATTTATTTCAAACCGTTAGCGAAATATAAGGTGCTAATGCAAATTTGAATTTACCACCAATAAGGCACTAATTACAAGTATGTTCTGCGCACGTATTAAACATATTTTATTTTTGTTCATATTAACTCATTTCCTAAATAACATGGAATTCTTCTAGTAATTAATTTTTTTATCCTTTTAAGCGCTACCCAACCGTAAGTTTTATACTAATAGCTGAAATATTATTTAGCATCAGTATATCAACCACATTATTCCTGTTGTTAAATGCTACTATGGTGGTCTAGAGGTAACGGGCTCGCTTTGGAATCCAAAGGTTCGGGGTTCGAATCTCAGACAGAGCAAGACTTTTTTAATTTAAATAAAATTCGAAATCAACTTTAAAATTTACCGTCAATTGCAGCCCACCTCTCTCCTTCACTCCGATCTCTATTGCGCATGCGTTTAAATCTAGAAATTTGAATTTACCACCAATAAGGCACTAATTACAAGTATGTTCTGCGCATGTATTAAACATATTTTATTTTTGTTCATATTAACTCATTTCCTAAATAACATGGAATTCTTCTAGTAATTAAATTTTTTATCCTTTTAAGCGCTACCCAACCGTAAGTTTTATACTAATAGCTGAAATAATCAATATATCAACCACATTATTCCTGTTGTTAGATGCTACTATGGTGGTCTAGAGGTAACGGGCTCGCTTTGGAATCCAAAGGTTCGGGGTTCGAATCTCAGACAGAGCAAGACTTTTTTAATTTAAATAAAATTCGAAACCAACTTTAAATTTACAGCCCACCTCTCTCCTTCACTCCGATCTCTATTGCACAAACGTTTAAATTTAGAAATTTGAATTTACCACCAATTTTATTGCCGCACTCTCATTGATCAAACAACCTATCGTTACTCGATTTTAAATTTACTGCCAATTTGCCGCGATCTGATTGGTCGAGAGATGTGGCCAATTTGAATGCTACGCTCTGATTGGTCGATGGGGGTGGCCTAAAAGTGGAGGAGAGGGGGTAAAATTTGTCAAAAATGACCAGGATGAACCTTTATAAGAAAATACATGGGATTTTGGCGTCGTATGAACATAGCCTATCTACTCACAACATTATGCAACATTATGAAATATTTCATCACCCGCTTATCTACAACTTCCCACGCTAGGACCACAGCTACAGGTTGAAACTTGTTTAAAAACCAGGCAAAATTCCAAGAAAGAGGTAATAAATCATATATTTGTTTACATAACGGTAATTTAAACAACGCTTTGGTCATGTATTTTCCAAGAAATACATCTATATATCAATTTCCGAGAAAAAATTAAGGCGCACACCGCCTTTGAAGTTTGTTTATATAACTGCTTAAAAACCAGACAAAATTCTAAGAAAGGGGTAATAAATCATACATTTGTTTACATAACTGTAATAAAAACAACACCGGGACTGGAAATGGTGATGATGTCATCATTGTTTTCCAAGAACGTGAGTCATGCCAACCTCTACAATAAAAAAATTGCTGCTATAATTTTGTCAAATAATTCAAATGTAAAATCTATTTAAAACATACCTTTCGGTGGACACCCTGTATATGCATACTCTAATAATAGCATAAACTAACCTTACCCAACTCATATTTTATACGTAAATATTCGATTGTCGGCGTAATATTATTTTATGCGATAATAATGATATGATTAAATTTTGTTTACTTTATAGTCACGTTCTCATATGAAGTCGGAGAAATATGTTTGTTTACATTAAAAAATAAAACTTATGCATCCAAGAGAGTATCAAAGCAAACGCTAAAACCAAACAACTCATATGTGTTAATTCGACACGGGATTTATTTTTTTTAAATAATATTTTTACAATGAGTACTTTTAGTCGATTTTTATCTGAAGCCTCCGCTTTTGTTTATATTAACATCTTCTTTGGTATTACTCATACACAGCTGTGGCAATATTCCAGGAAAGTTACATCATCATGTTGTTATCTTAAACCCACGCGCGCGCGTTCGTTTCTTATATTTTCTACCTTATAACAAAAATATTGGTACCAAGAGGCCGTCGCCGCCCCCCGCAGCCCGCTGCCGGCTTCCAGCATCGCAGACCCACTGCGGCCGCCTGCTCCCCCCTATGACGCAGGCATACCGCTGCCTCCCCGCACGCCGGCATCCCGCTGCTACCCCACACGCCGACACCCCGCTACAGCCCCACGCGCCTGCACCCCGCTGCCCCCTCCGGCTGCTTATGCCGGACCTGCTGCCGCCTTTGACGTCACGCTCCCCGATGCCGACCTCCTGGTCATTGCAGACGGACCCCGGCTTCTTCTTCTGCAATCCAGATCGCCCACCCCCGCACCCCACTGACACTTCTTCAGCGTGACCTTGGAGCTGCTGCTGGAGACCTGGTGCTATCTTCGGATGGCGGCAGCCCGGTGGCGACCTTGAAGTGGTCGGGAATGCCCACTGCTTAACTACTATTTAATTTGTTGATAACAATTAAACTCACCACTTTCAGGCTTTTAGACCAAGTTTTTTGGATTCAGGAGCTCAAAATACTACGAATAAGTTGTTTGCAGCCGTGGCACTCTGTTGGCCCCGGCACCCTATCTGACTCCTAGACTATGCACACGTACACGTGCAAATTAAAAGTGTGTCAAATAGAAAGGTTATTGAACTAGATACAGCTTAGCCTAGGTCGGAAACACGTACCGAGTTGTTTATTTGTCTCCGTCCGATTGTTTTTTATCTTCTATTACTTACAGTCCATATTTAAATACTACATACATTTCACCCTCTCTTTATAATTTATCTAGTGAGTGTTGCTTTTTTATGTCATTATTTCTGAAATGAAATTGAAATGGTTGTGAAATGAAATTTAAATTACTTGACCTCTTGGAGTTTTGTAACTTCAATATTAAATTTTATTTAAAGTGAAACAGAGCTAATTTCTTTGCAGCCACAATAGTCACATTTGGTCACATGGAAACCCGCAAACTACACGTCGGTTTAGCATTTAGAGGAGGTTCGGTGTCAATGTATGGGCAGGAGTATATGGCGATCGTTTAATTGGGCCGAATTTTCTACCTGAATATCTGAATGGGCCGCGTTACTTTCAATTTTTAGTGGAAGGCTTACTTTACAGCAAATTAAAAAATTATCACTATGATGTTAATAAAAAATTATTTTTGGAAAGTCATGCTCAGACCTCGTCGAGGTTCTTGCTGGGCAACAATAACAATTTAATATATTGATTGCATAATTATAAAAAATAATTTATAGCATTTTAAATTATTATTGGCTGACGTGAGCAAACCGTTTATTTATTGTCTTTATATGAGCGAAAATATATAAATATGGCAACNAAAAAATAATTTATAGCATTTTAAATTATTATTGGCTGACGTGAGCAAACCGTTTATTTATTGTCTTTATATGAGCGAAAATATATAAATATGGCAACATTGCATCTAGGGCGCTTTGTTCATATCGTAGCCGGCTGACGTCAGTCGGTCAGTAACAGCCTGAAAAGGGGGTTAAATAATGATTTGAAAATATTTTTTCTGCTTAAATATGCATTTAATTTTTTTTTAATCACGCCATCACATTATACTAATTTTTCTCTATCTGCTCTTAAAATTAATGACATTATGACTGAATCACCCTGTATAATCTGATCTCATTATAGATGTAGAAAAAGGTGTTAAAGGTAAAGTCAATAAAAAACACAAATTTTGTCATAAAATAGATTATTATAAATACTTACCTACAGAATTTTCCAAACAGTCGCATGTATATTCATAATCATTAATAGTAACGCAAGTACCATTATTGCAAATATTAACACTGGAACTGCAAATGTTGGACGATGTGGGAATGCATTGTTTTACGGAAGTTGAACCAGCACTTGTGGTAGTAAAACCATTAGGGCATAATGTACATGCGAGTTGTCCAAACTCTGATTGATAGTAACCTACAGAACATAAAGTACAGTACGGTTTCAATGTTGCTCTACCAATTTTCTTATTTGGATATTGTTTCGAATGTTTAAAATATCTTCTCTGTGCGTATGTACCAGGGGGGCACACCTCTAGAAAAAAAATTATATGTATATACAGGCTGTCTTCTAAAAAACGCCGCAAGCCATAACTCCGTCATTTATAGTCTGATTTATTTTTTTTTCAAATGGCAATATAGGTTTTTTAAATTTATTATTGTGTAGTGTATTGTCTATTCTGAATTCAACGATGTATATAAAGCTTACTTTTGTGCAACATGATGTGTTACAGAAAAAGCATTAAAATATTAGTCAATAGCGCATTATTAGTGCCCGGTCGCTTAATTGACAACAAACATACTTTGACTAATCATGTCTGCCTGGAAAACAAAAAATAATAAGTAAATATCATTTTAACCTTCGCGTCCCAGTTTTTTACGCATTATACTCTTTCTGTGTTTTTTTGAAGAATAACAGTGCAAAAAATGAGTAATAATCAATTGACGGACATGATTCAGGTATACTTTTGGGTGAAGCACTCCGCCTTTACAGAGAACTATTTTCTCACAGAGAAGTTCCAGAACCACATAGATTTGTAAGAAGGAAATTTGAGGAACTATGGTGCTTTTAAGAAACCAAAACGAGAAGAACGCCAATATAATGAAAACATCGAGCTCAATGTTCTTCTTAACGTTGAAGAAAACCCAAGAACTTCCATTCGAGAAATTTCTAATAATAATATTGGAGTATCAAAGAGAACTGTACATGTAATATTAAAAAAGCACAAATTCAAGCCATATATGCTTCAAAAAGTACAGGTATTAGAAGAAAACGATGGAGAACGACGGTTACAAATTCTTTCTTTAGTTGTTTGGTTTTTGTTGTTGTTCGTTTAATGTATTTTGTGTTTAATTAATGTTATTTCGTATTGAACTTTGTATAATGGTTAACGTATTTAATTAAATTGTTTTTCATTCAATTTTTATTCGTTGTATTGTTTCTTTTATGTTAACTATAAAATTATCTTCTGAGTTTTATTTGCTTTGCTGTATTATTTTTTGTTTTCCATGGCCTAAATGATTAGTTAAAATACGTTTGTCATGAATTAGTGGCCGGGCGCCGTATGCGGTATTGACTATATTTTGTCGTCTTTTCTGTAATAAATGCTTCACAAAAGTCAAGTTCATATATATATCGTTGTAATCAGAAAAGAAATCTGCACAATAATAAATAACAAAAAACTATATTGCCCTTTAAAAAAAATTGACTATCGCTTTAAAAAAAATAATAATAAATAAGCTTTAATAGATTTCCTCTATAGTGTATTTAGAGCCATTTCATTTAATTTTTTGTTTTTTAAAATCAGACTATAAATAACGGAGTTATGGATAGCGGCGTGTTTTTTATTAGACAGTCTGTGATATATGTATATAATTAAATACACAAGATGTGCAAAGCTGGTTTTAAAAACTATTTATTTACTAACTAATCGAGTACACGTTCTTTAGCCAAAAACTAATAAGAACTGAACTGAGCTTACAAGTTGGTGGTTGCTTAAATATAAAGTGTTATCTAAATTGTTTATATTAAGGGAAACTTTCCCCAGTGACGTAGGTCACTTATCGTTTTAAATAATAGTCATTTATGGTAGACACATTATCAGAATATGTCTGGACATAATTATATATAGTCTACTATAAGAGGGCCATTCGTACATATCTCGCTTAAGTTTAGCATCGCCTAACTTTTTTATTTTAGGAGATAGAGAAAACTTATTTTAATAAAATTTCATGGCAAAATTGATATCTTTCACCTGGTGTAAACAAATTTTTGAAGTATCGTATGTAATTTGCTACGCCCTCAACGCGGACAAAAAAATTGTTATCGAAGTAGGCTATGGATACAAAAAATTGCTCCTTTCCTCTTTCATGCGATGTACTATATGTCGCCTTTATCTTTTATATTTATTATTTGTTTTTTATAATTTTGGTATCAAAAATGTAGATTAATGTAGAAATGGTTTTAAACATGCCAACTACAAAAAATTTAATGAATATAATGCACCTACTGTTAAGCAAATATTCTGCAATATCTGGCACCCATCAGTTTACCAACATAGAAGTTCCTATGATTTTGGGATCAAGAATTCTAACCCAAACGTTTACTGAGAAGCTCTGTTGAAATAAAAAATCAATTGTTACATACATTGTTGAATACATTTCTTCTGCATATCTTTCTTATCACTACCTATAGAACCCTAATCTCCTCGGTTTATCTTCCACCCTCAAGAGATGCACTTTTTTCACCTTATAACATTTGAAACCATATTTTCGTTATATCCTTGCACTATATACATTGTAGTTTACTTCAATCTCTAACTGTTTTGCTCATTTTTCCTATTTACATAATTTAAAATTCTGTTAACAATACCTATTTTATTAACAATAGCTTTTATTGCCCTGTTGTTCTTAAGAGATCCATATCAGCGAAGGTTTTACATAACTACATTTCTTAATATGTGAAAATATCATTATTATTCAAAATAAACTGCAACAATTTTTAAATCAACAGTTACGTATAAACTATAATAATAAACAATTTGTTAAATGATGGCATTACTGGGATAACACATTTGTTTTCATAGCGTATTACATTTAGCGTAAGCTGTTTTGTCTGTGTAAGAACAATGTTGAAGGCTCAGTTTTCTCTAAAGTAAGAAACCAATATTATCATAATGTGAAAAGAAAATCTGTAGTTTTGTTAAAAGAAGTACATTATATTTATTAAATTTTTTGTAGTTGACGTGTCTATAACAATTTTACGTTAACAGGAAAATGTTTACATTTTTTATACCAAAATTGTAAAAAAATTAATAAACATAGAAGATGAAGCCAACATGAAAGAGGAAAAAACAAGCAACTTTTTGTAGCGATAGCCTACTTCGATAGCAATTTTTTTTGTCTGCGTGGAGGGCTCTGCAAATTACATACAATACTTTAAAAATCTGTTGACACTAGTTGAAAGATATCAATTTTGCCATGAAATTTTATTAAAATAAGTTTTCTCTATCTCTTGGAATAAAAAATTTAGACGACCCTAAACTTTCAGTACTTTTCTCCGGTTTTTTTATAACTCACAAAGTTGATCATGGACCTCAAATTTGTTTTCACGAGCATAAGGGCCTCAAAAAGTGCAACAAAAAACAGGTAAAGATTTTTGACTTGCGTCTTATATAAAGCAAGATAGTCACAATGTCATTAATTTTAAGAGGAGATAGAGAAAAATAAATATAATACGATGGCGTGATTAAAAAAAATATTAAATGCAAATTGAAGCTGAAAAAAAATATTTTGAAATCATTATTTAATACCATTTTTAGGCTGTTACTGACCGGCTGACGTCAGCCGGTTATTCACAGTATTGCGCACGGCTACGATATGAACAAGGCGCCTAGATGCAACGTTGCCATATTTAGATATTTTCGTTAATATAAATATAAAAATAAACGGTTTGCCACGTCAGCCAATAATTACAATGCTATAAATTATTTTTTATAATTATGCAATCAACATATTAAATTGTTATTGTTGCCCAGCAAGAACCTCGAGGAGGTCTGAGCATGCCTTGAAAAAAATCAGTTTTTATTAACATCATAATGTTAATTATGTTCAAATACATTACCGTTATCGTCTATGCACAAGTGTACACATTGGATAGCGGCAGATGCGATGGAATAAACCAGGGCTGTTACATATTTCTCCAGCGGCATCTGTGATAGGTACTATTCTGCAACTGTTCTACATTCTCTACCTCGGTGTGTTACACGACAGATTTCATATAATCCCATATACAAAAGTCCAGAGGATTTAGCGCGCTGGCCATCTTATGGACCCTCCTCTCCCTATCCACCGATTTGGACACTGATCGTCTAAAAATCCACGGACATCGCGAGCAAAATGGGCCGGAGCTTCGTCGTGCATATACCATATATCCCGTAGCATCTGAAGGGGAAGGTTTTCAAACAATTCTACTAAACATTGAAAGTAACGCGGCCCATTCAGATTGTAACGATTACCCTACTTATGGTGTTCGTTGAGTGGTGTATTCAAATCCTCTTTTCGTTAGAAGAGGTAGCTGCCACCACCCCAGCTGGTGTTATGCTGGGGAAATTGCCGCTCTTCGGAGAGTAGGTGTCGTAGCCCTAAAGGTTTGGAATTGAGCTCCAATAGAAACACCGCTTAGTACTGATGATAATTTTAATATGGAATAATGTCGTCACAAAAGAAAACAACAAACAAAGTAAACAAAAAAGAACTCGTAAAACTTAAATTACAGAGCTAAGACTACGATCACCCGACTCCTCTCTGGCCTCTTGCGTATCCCGCTCTAGTCTTTCGTGGAGTCAGCACTTTTATTCTCTGGTATACCAGGTGCTACAAGATGTTCAGGTAGAAAATGCGGCCCAATTAAACGATCGCCATATACTCCTGCCCATACTTTGACACCGAATCTCCTCTTTCAGAGGAGATTCGTTGTCAATGTATGGGCAGGTGTATATGGCGATCATTTAATTGATTTAATTACTTTCTACCTGAACATCTGAATGGGCCGCAATAATTTCAATTTTTTGTAGAATTGTTTGAAAACTTTCCCCTTCAGATGCTACGGGATATGTGGTATATGCACGACGGAGCTCCGGCACATTTTGCTTGTGATGTCCGTGGATTTTTAGACGATCAATGTCCGAATGCCCGAAGGCTTACAGCAAATTAAAAAATTAACATTATCAACATGTTAATAAAAACTGATTTTTGGCAAGGCATGCTCAGACCTCCTCGAGGTTCTTGCTGGGCAACCATAACAATTTAAAATGTTGATTCTATAATTATAAAAAATAATTTATAACATTTTAAATTATTATTGGCTGACGTGAGCAAACCGTTTATTTATTGTCTTTATATGAGCGAAAATATATAAATATGGCAACGTTGCATCTAGGGCGCCTTGTTCATATCATAGCCGTGCGCAATACTGTGAATAACCGGCTGACGTCAGCCGGTTAGTAACAGCCTGAAAAGGAAGTTAAATAATAATGATTTGAAAATNATATATATATATATAGTATTATACTCATGACATTATGACTGAATCACCCTGTATACAATCTTTTATCAGAAAAAATTACATTTATTTTATCCAAATATAATATTTCTGTCATTCATAAATCACTTAATCAATTGAAAAAATTATTCACACCTTTAAAAGGTAAAACTCCCGTCTTAAAATGTTATACACTCTATTCCATGTAATGATTGCAATGGTCAATAAATAGGTACGACTTAATAAAATTTAGAAAACAGATTAAATGGTTATAAAACATATGAAAGATAAAAAACATTCATTTGATTTTGATCAAACTAAAGTTTTAGTCAAAGAACCAAATTACAACAAAAGACTAATTCAAGAAATGGTTCATATTAAAAGTAGTATTAATGACAAAACGGACATTAAAAATTTAAGTCAAATATATTATAATTTAATTAAATAAACGTAATTTTCAATATTTAAATATACTAATTTATTCATAAACTGTCGTTTTATCAACTCCAATTTTTAAATTTTATGTTTTCTGTACTAAAATGTCTTCCACACTTTTAGCAAATAACAACCCTTGATGGCAATTCTTGACTATCTCTGTAGGTCCTGGTATATGCTCGACGATTTCTACAATGGATTGATCGATGTCCATTCCGATGGAAGGATTTCACTGCGAAGTAAAGACTACTTTCGTGCTTGGAAAATGGAGCGCGACGCTTCGCTCCAGTATGATGACCGGAAGGAAATAGCGCCGGACGCTTGCCAAGTCTCCTTTGCAGCATAACACACATGCGTTTGGCAACTTTCGGCTGGTCTAGTTGAAATCTTCGTTTAACAAGACTTTCGAGAAATTTAATTTTGTTAAATCATTAAAATTAACGATTAAAAATTTGATTTTTTGTTATAACTTTCTTATTAAAAATTAAAAAATATATCTATTTCTCTGAAAAGAAAAGTTACATATTTTAGAGCAGATTGAAAAAAAAAATTACAAAATTCAATCATTTTTCTGTTTGTTATGATTTTTTTTAAATTTCTGAAATCTTCCCTTAACTTCTAGCCTCCCTAACTCTGTTAATTGTAAAAGTACAAGAAAAAGCTAAGAGACCATTTTTATGTAGAATTGTCTGCTTTACAAC
>NW_019416624.1:2197160-2202092 GCF_000390285.2 Anoplophora glabripennis | reverse complement strand
CTATCCGAATGAGGAGACAAACCCCAAAATAAAATACCATAGCACAGCCTCGAATAAAATTGACCATAATAATATGAGAGTAGCACCTGTTTATTCGTAATACCTCTGAGTCTGAAAAGAGCATAACATACAGGAGTCAACCTTTTACATAATTCGCAAATATGCTTACTCCAGTTCAGAGCATCGTCTATGTAAATACCTAAAAATTTAGTTGATGTCACTTGTTCTAAAGATTTGCCATTTATTTTAAGTAAATAATTTACATCATTATACAATGGTCTGAAACTTATGAATGTCGTTTTTTCCCGATTTAATAAAAGCTTATTAGTCGCAAACCAAGATGAAAAGAGATCAATGTTATCCTGCGTGTCAGTGATCAACGTGGTCATGTCATCCTTCACATTTAAAAGAGTATTATCATCGGCAAACATTACCAGGAAGCACGAAGACACGTCTGGTAGATCGTTTATAAACAACAAAAACAATAGAGGCCCCAAAATTGAACCCTGGGGAACCCCTCGCGATATGGGTAATTTATCCGACCGTATCGAGCTTATCTGAACTAGCTGTAACCGGTTCGTCAAATAAGACCTGATCCACTGACCCAACATACCCCTGAAACCATATCTATCAAGCTTCAAGAGAAGAATGGTATGGTCCACCAAATCAAATGCCTTGCTTAAATCCATAAAAATGCCAAAGCATTTTTTATCACAGTCCAGATTGTAATATAATTGATTTAGAAAAGAGAGAATTGCAGATTTGGTGGACTTACCCACTCGAAACCCATGCTGTTCATCACACAGTATATCATAATCACTGCAAAATTGTATCATTCTGTTGTAGACAACTCTTTCGAACAACTTTGACACACTCGATAACAGAGAAATAGGTCTATAATTATTTAGTGACGATCGGTCACCCTTCTTAAAGAGGGGAACAACTTTGGCTGTTTTAAAAATGTTCGGAAATATACCTGTTGAAATTGATAAATTAATCAGATATGTTAGTGGACCTGTAATGAAATGAACTATAGACCTTAAAATGTTAGCAGTAATATCATCAACGCCACAAGAATTAGATCTTTTTTGATCCATTATTAAATTATATACTTCATTTTCTGTAACTGGTACTATAAATATTGTCGGATAATTTTTTGTTATATTTAGGACACAGTTATTAACACTTTTCATATTATTCGCCAACTTGTTCGATATGTTAACAAAGTATTGGTTTGCAGCATTTACAATCATTTGCGGATCTGTCAGAACAGCATCATCCATCTTTATTTCTCTAATGTCGGGTGTGGCATATTTTTTATTAAGGTTATTATGTATAATTGACCATATTGCTCTCGATTTATTAGACGAATCAGCATATATGCAATCAAAATGTAGACGCTTCGCAGCAAGTAAAGTTTTATTATAAATTTTTTTATACGATTTATAGAAAGCTATGTCATCTGGCCTCGCGGTAGCCAGCATCACACTATGTAAAAATTTAAGTCTATCACGCGAAATATATAATCCGGGCGTCATCCAATTTTTGACAACATGTCTATTCTCTTTTACGTTTGAAAAGGGGAAACTTACGTCAATATAATACTGCAAATTAGTAATAAATGCATTAGTAGACTGATTAACGTCATTAGACTCATATACATTGCTCCAAGTCTCTCTACCAACATGAAATTCAAATGTTTGGAAATTATTATGAGAAAAAATTCTAGATCTCCTGTCTGCTACCCTCTCAGACACAGATATATTAAACGATAAAATTTGACAAGAATGATCAGACATTCCATTAGAATCCACCTCACAAAACGGATCAGACAAAAAATTGCTACAAAAATAATCAATGCTCGATGCTAACCTTGTGGCTTGTTTTACATGGTTAATAATATTATAAACTTCCAACAAATCTACCAGCCGATGTTTTAATACAGAATTTTCAAAAAAAAATATGTTCAGATCTCCACAAAAAATAAGCATAGATTTGTCCATCAATAATTTATTTAGCAGATCTTCAAGTTTACTAAAGAATATATCTACATTACCTTTAGGGCTGCGATAAATAGAAATTATTTTAATTATTTTGCCATCTATTTTAATTTCAACTCCTGCAAGTTCAATGTGTTTATCTTCCGAAATATTATGTAAAACAGCAATTTCCTCTACACTGATTTTAAGGTTCGATCTAAGAAATATGCTGACACCTCCATGAATGCATTCATTTCTAAAATAGTTTGCTACGTTAATATAACCACATATATGCGTAGCTTCTATTTCGTGAGGTCGAAGCCATGTCTCAGTAAAACATGCAATGTCGATGTAATACTCGGTTAGCACAATTTCCAATAAATTAGTTTTGTTTTTTATACATTGCACATTTTGATGGTACACATTAAAAACAATTTCCTCCTGGTTTGTTTGTTTTAATTGCTATTCACTTCGATTTAAACTATACCTTATCTTTTGCCTCTGAATTTCCACTTTTTTCATAAAAACGGGACAATTAAAGGCAAATACAGAATGATTAACATTAAAATTAGTTTTGAACACCTTGTTTGATTCAAGACAGTTTATGCATTTTAACGCATCACTTTCACACGACTTATCATCGACATGCTCACTTACCAACTCTGCACAATGCTTACATCTGGATTCATTAAGACATAGCTCAGCTGTGTGACCATAACCGCCACACTTGAAATATCTGTAGACATTTATATACTCGAACACTCGACAACGCGACCAATCAATGTATAACCCATTTTCTTCCATAATACACTTGAAGGAATCAGCATCGCACTCCACAATAGCCATCCACTTACTTCTCATTTTTTTTAATGACCTTAACATTCAAAGAGAGAATCCCTGTCTAAGTATATATTTTGTTTTCTTATAATGCTTACTAACTCCTCGGCATTCATTTCACGATCTATGTCCAATATTTTAATGCTGGGATTTTTCAAATCAGGGGAAATAATATTATAAGTTTTACCTAATTTCTTTTCTGCTGCTTGTTTCACTTTTGCTAGCTCTTCCTTCGTGTTACATTTTATAATTACACCGCCATCTTTTAAAGTTTTAACATCTGATATGCCAACTTCCAGTGCAGTAGGACTTACATGACTTTGAATCGTTTCTAAAGTTTTCTTTCCATCTTGTTTGCTGGACTTAGGTTTTATAATCACAGCTTCTCTTGCAACGTTCGCATAGCTCTTTTTATCGACAGCAGAGGTCTCCTCCAAGACATTGGTCTGTGTTTTGATAACCGCATCTTTTAATTCTTTTATTTCAGAATACAATTCACTTTTCAAATCATTAATTTCATTTCTCAAGCCCCACAGATGTTCTGCTATTATAGAACACGCAGTACAAAACCATTTTACACCCTTACATTTCAAAATTGTCTCGTATTCATTAGATTGTATTTCCAGACATTTCACATGAAAACTCAATTTACATATTCCAAAACACTTTAAAATGATTCTTTAGACTTTAGATAAAGATGCTTCATAAAATTAAACACTTACTGGAGAGCCGTCTAGCCAGTAAAATTCCTGAATGTGAATCTGATGACGATGTACAAATGACACCAATAAGCTAGTGTTAATGTATTAGTTAATAAATGATATCATGAAATAGTTTTATTATTCCATATAAATTATATATACTATCAAAATTAGTCAGGTTGTGTATAGAAGCAATAATGAACGCTTATCAGTTAATAGTCTTGCAAACCATTTTGAAAAGTTCGCTAATTATACAGCGACCTTATAACTCAAAAGGGGTGTTTATTTTTGCTCTGATTATGATGGAACGCGTAATGATAGTCGACCCATTAAATGGAAAAGAATGAAACCTTATACACATGATTATCAAGAAATGTTCAAATCTTCTATACCAATGAATAGTACCATTTACAAATTGCGAATAAGAAGGAGTAATGGCGTAATACAAGACTCTGATTGGCTGGAGCTTTGTAGTAAACCCCCCACTTCTAATAATAACACCATAAATATTGAAAGCGACAGAGGATACGACGCAAATACATTCCTGATATGGTACATAGCAGTGACTTGCTCAATATTGGTAATCATTACCTTTTTTCGAGAATTATGGCTCAAGAATTGCATTGTTTAATTTGTAAGTTAACTTGTAAGGAAAGGGAAGTAATAACCCTCCACCAGAACGGCAAATATTTATTAAATTTTACCGAAAAAGAACTCCAGTACTTCCCACTACAATATCTGATGGAAAATGTCCGACCCATGGAACTTTTATATGCCTGGAATATACTTCCAGTGCATTATACAGAAATATTTGAGTTGCAAATACAACTGCCCTGCTTTGTACACTACAATCGCCCAGATTGGTCATCACATATAGATGGCCCACCACAACCACAGTCTAGATGCTCTCTTTGTAGATGGGGTTTACAAAAATCTCAACAAATATTTTGCAAAACAATAGAAAACTAAAGAACTTAAAAAATATATTTTATTTTTCTAATTGTATCCGCATTATAAATTTATTTAAGGAAGTATTAAAAACTTATAAGAATATATACAATATGTTTATTATATATATACAGGGTGAGTCAAAATTCACTCCCCAGCGGCCGGATATATATTCTAAAATAAAAAATAAAACAAAAATGTAGAATACTAAAATCTCGAAAGCGGAGCCGTTTTCAAATAAATTATTAATTTTAGTTCAATAAATGCGCAAATTTCGACAGACTAATCAAGTTGGCCGGACAAAAACAAGTAGTTTTCAATGACCACAACCTTCATTATTGGCATTATGAGAATCCTCATGAAAAACGTCAGCGGAATCAGCAAAGACATTGGTCTGTAAATGTTTGGATAGTTATTTACGGGAAAAGGATCATAGGTCCATATTTTTTGCCAAGAATACTGAATGG
>NW_019416624.1:2186287-2196322 GCF_000390285.2 Anoplophora glabripennis | reverse complement strand
AAAAAAAAATAAGGAAGATAAAGTTATTGGCAGAAGATAATAAAAGTAATAAGAAAAGGAAAAACCATGTATCAGAAAGAATATATGAAAACGGTTTCGATACACATTTTGATTGAAGATTACGGAAGATACAAATACAAGTAAGTCTAATAACGAAAACAAGGTTAAAACGTGTTATAGAGAACAACCCAAATTTGAGAAGAAATTCACATAACTCAAGTTACCGTCAGGGAGCAGAAGTATACAGCAGGAAATAGGAGTACAAGACAACACGGAATAAACTAACAGAAGTTGGATAAAGCTAGAGGGTGCATAGTGAAACCAGAAGTGATCAAGGAGAAAAGAAAAAGAAGTTTAGTGCATCGGACAGTATTAACAAAAGGTAAACTAACTAAAATTTATCTAGACTTGAGTGAAATTTAGTATGGAATATTCGTATTCTGAACATTATTGTTTAAGTTAAGTTTTAGTATAAGGATTGGCGTAGGAAAAATATAATTTTATTTAAATTGTATATAAAAAAAATCAATTTAAATTTAATATAAATTTTTGAAAAACACAGGATTTTATTCAGAGATACTTTCTTCTAAAGAACCTCCCTTGGAGATAATAAAATAAATTTTTGTTTACATTCTATAGAAAAATTTTATTTTCAAATTTATTTTGTTTTGAAGAAATTTAATTTCAAAAGTAACTTTATATTCATATTAACCAAAGTTATATTCAAGAATAATTTATTGTGACAGAAAAATATAAATTTCAGTGAGACTAATATCTACTTTCTTAAGCACTTGAAGGTAAGTGGATATTCCCATTTTGACAAGTTGAGATATCCAAAGGTACCTAAACATAATTATATACACAAATTAAATTACACGACTAATAAAAATNGCCTACTAGGTAATCTTTATATCATGCTTTCTGTTTGGCTCAATGTGGGTTAGTGTGTTGTTCTTTATTTTTTTACTAAAAAACAGTGCAAGATAAGAAAAAAACTCAAAAGATCTTTTTTATAACAAAATAAAGCACCATTTATACAATAATTTTTGTTTTTCAAAAATGCAGTGGCGTATCATTTTTTTCATTCAAAATAATGAGGTTGAACTTAATTGGGACGCCACTGGTTAAAAATGAAAATTCGTTTATTATGCAAAAGACGTGTCTCTGCACCTAGTTTACACATACTAAGTTTTATAAAACTATATAATTTAGTTTCGGAGTTATTAAAAAAAAAAAACAATTTTACAAACAGATATTCATCACCCTGTATATCAAAAATAAAGCGAAAACGGACCTGTTTATATGAACTTTTTGTCTTAAAATCACGCACAGATTAACACCCTTCAATATTGACATCCAATTATGAAACACCCTGTATATCTGGCTTCTTAGGGTCTGCAGACTTTTCCACAAGTTTCCATAGATTTGTAAAACGAGATGTATTTTTCCTTTGTTTGGGCGATGACGGACACAGATTCCTTTTTCAGTGATAACTTCTTGATAAATAAATGACTATCATAGTTTGAAAGGTTGTGAAAAAAAACCGGAATAAATTTCCCCACTTTATAATTCAAGTTACATTTTTGATGTGCAGCACCACGAAAACGTCCCGTTAGATGGCAGTGGGCTTTTGTTATTATGTCTTCTGGTTTAAAGATTTTGTTGCAAATATGACAGGTTGTGGCACTCTTAAAATCTGTTTTTTCTTGTTCTGACAGAGACATTTCCTTGACATGCTTGAGGTGATTGTTGTATACGTCATAAACTGTTTGATCTAATTTTTTCATGAATACTTCGGCAGCGTCAGGTCCTCTGTATATTTCAAATTTCGAATATCTATCATCAAACGTACACTTCAAGTAAAAGGCGAATGAGTATGGCTGGTGTTCTGATACTTTTACAGTAAACGAATTATTATTACATGGTTCATTGTGGTGAAGTGGTTTCAACAAGCTCTCAAAATCGGCATAAATGACGAAAGGAACAGGTAGCTGTTTTTCAAAGTTGACAAATTTTAAAATATTTTCAGGAACTAATTCTCCATATTTGTTTATCTTTAGATCAGTAGATGGTATCTTGACACAAACATGATTGCAGTCATTGTCTTGGTGGACTTTTAAATTTTCAATTTTTCTGAACGATTGCAGGCATCCATCGCAAATGTGTAAAGCTCCATCGTGCAGAGATTTCTGTTTCGAAACTAATTTTGACAGATTTTTAATTAGGCAGTAATGATTATTGCCTGAATCATCAGAGACAAGCAATAAATTAACATGTGTCGGTTTGCGGCATTTGGTGAAATGTAGAGGTCCAACTACTTCGGTAACAGTTTTTCCATCTTTAAATTCCGATTCCAATCCAAACACATTCACAGATATATTGTTATTTCTTCAAATTTGGTGATGTCTTTTAATTTTACAGGGAAATCTATACCGGTGAAATTAAGTAAAGTATCGTAATGCGGATATGAACTTGTTGCTGTAGGATTACTATTTGCGGAGAAAATAGCCGCATTAATTGACCAAGCAAAACACGCATTGTCCTTATTTTGGATATTTAAAACTGCTTTTTTATTTTCAACACATCTCGGTAATTTAATATAGGTTGCTGCTGACATTGGGGTAAACTTGTTTATATTGACATCTAGGAACATGATATGTTTTAATGTCCATCCTGAGTCTTTCATCTGGAATTCAGATGCTTGAGAAGTCATTTCTTCTATAAATTCCTCAAACATTTTTTGTAGATCAGTTGATTGAGTAACTACTTTATTATTCGTATTGAAGGACTTGATATCACTCATTTCTTTCTCAGGTATTACATAAAACCCAAATACCTCAATATTAATCTTGAATGTTGTGTGCTCCTGTAAGTATTTTATAATTATGTTTTCTATTTTTGGCCTCGCCTCATCCATAAATATTTTATAATCGATGTGAGTTTTGGGACTGTTGAATCGGTGGAAAAGTGGCTATTCTGTTCTTGATAGCATGTTGTAGTTTTGTAACTCCATCTTCCAAGGTCTCAATTACGGCTTGATTAACCCTTTTTCTATTGAGGCTTGACGAATAACCAGCACCACTTGTAAATGGTTGTGATTTTTTAAAAACGAAACAGTTATTCTGAATATGTCTGTTTAAGTTAAACATGGTTGAAAATTTTTTTTCACAATGTTCACAAATAATATTGTCTAACTTTGGTTTTTTATTTGATGGACCTTTACTACACAGTCTATGGGGTAAAACCGGACAATATTCGCGAACATGACGCGGTAAATTGTATTTATTTGAAAAAGCTTTATTGCAGTACTCGCACTGCATTGTAAATAAAACTGAGGAGGTGATGCATATTACTTCGTTTTATACCCTGACGCCTGGTACGCTGGAAACATCTGGTAACCATATGCGACGTAATATTCTATTTTTAGAAATGATGTCATCGACAGATGTGTTCTATTTTTAGAAATGATGTAATATTCTATTTTTAGAAATGATGTAATGTTCTATTTTTAGAAATGACATCTGGCAACCATATGCGACGTAATATTCTATTTTTAGAAATGATGTAATGTTCTATTTTTAGAAATGACATCTGGCAACCATATGGTGCTATTTTTAGATATGATGTAATATTCTATTTTTAACAATTATCGACCTCTGGTCGTCAGGGGTCAAGGTCACCTCAAGGTCATCGACCTACGGTCGTCTGGTGTCAAGGTCAACGACCTGCGGTCGTCTGGGGCCAAGGTCACCTCAATGCCATGTCAAGGTCGTCGACCTCTGGCAGTCTGGAGCCAAGGTCATGTCAAGGTCATCGACCTCAGGTCGTCTGGGGCCAAGGTCGCCTCAAGGCCATGTCAAGGTCACCTACCTCTGGCCGGCTGGGGCCAAGTTCACCTCAAGGTCATGTCAAGGTCACTTACCTCTGGTCGTCTGGGGTCAAGGTCCCCTCAAGGTCATCGACCCACGGTCGTCTGGGGTCAAGGTCACCTCAAGGTCATGTCATGGTCATCGAACTCTGGTCGTCCGGGGTCAAGGTCACGTCACGGCCATCGACCTCTGGTCATCAGGGGTCAAGGTCACCCCAAGGTCATCAACCTACGATCGTCTGGGGTCAAGGTCAACGACCTGCGGTCGTCTGGGGGTCAAGGTATCCTCATTCCTCATACTCCGCTCAGCACTCTCATTTATACACTACTGTACTTAAATATAAAATCATCGCGATCTTGATACTGTTTTTCTAAATCAACTTCATCGCAAATTGACTCATTATTTCATTTTGAACCTGATCATACTCTGAAAATATTATTTTAAATTTTTCACAAACAATAATTGAATTACAACTATCTTGTAATTCAATTATTGTTTTGCCAGGCAGTTACATCAATCGCAGATAACTCTTGAATTGATTTCAAAAATTGCTCAAAATTGGTTAGAGATCGCTTCACAGCATCTCGTTTCCTAATCAGTTTCGTTAAATCGACTGCCATTTTAATAGATTGTTAATAAATTGTTAATCGTTTATAATAACTTGTTTAAATTGTCTAAGAACTGAATAAAGCAAGTAACGGTTTGAAATAGGGATGAAATCGTATGTAATTGTACTGAACTGTCAAAATTGTCAAAAAAATCGAAGATGTTTTGTTTTGAATTTGTAAGTAAATTCTACACTTTTGTATTCGAAACGATTAATAGAAAGACAATATGACAGTAAATCAGTTTTGCATCTAACTTGTCAATTAAGAATACAAGAATTATAATTAATTGCTTACTTTAAACCGCTCTAATCGAGATAGAATAGAAAATTGAATTATTCAGAGTTGTACTGGGAATGGAATGGTAGGAACTCAGGATGTTCGCCATTTTGGATCGAGTTTAAAGAACAAGAAATTCAATTTAAAATTTAATTTTCTATACGGTCATATTTTTTTTGTCCAGGTAATAATTTCTGTAAGCATTTCTCTATAACATACAAAATACTTTACCAGATATGTTTGTAAATAAATTACAAATTTATCATCCAGATTATTCGAAACCATTTATAATGCATACTGATACATCATACAATAGATTTGCAGGAGTGTTATAACAAAGACGAGAGGATAAAGACGTACCAATATCATTTGTATCAAGGGTTACTAAAAAACATGAACGTAATTATAGTACGGGATAATTAGAGTTGGCAAGTATTATATTTTGTGTTTCAAAATTTAGATTTTATTTATTTGATAATAAATTTACGATACATGCAGACAATCAGGCATTGACATCAATACTGAATAATAAATTTGGGAATAATAGGATACATGGATGAGCATTACTGTTACAAGAGTACGATTATGATATTAAATATATACAAGGACGAACAAAAATTTTGGCAGACGCATTGACTCGAATGGACGAAATTAACAAAAACGAAAGGTGACGAATTAAAATAGGGGTAAATATTTTGAGACAAACAAGGGGTATATTTTCAAATCAAATTTTAGTACAAGATCAAGGGACAAATAACGGATAAGGAAAAAAGAACATTGATTTTAAAAGATAGTAGTCCAACCAAATTACACTTGGAGAAAAAAAAATTGTTATCTGGACTTTTATAAGTGGAAATGGTAAAAGGGCTTATAATAAACCTAAGAAAAATAAATACGTGAGCAAGGGCGGCGGAGGGTTGATTTGGGGAGTTGAAAAGTTATGAAAAATTGTATAATTGGGATTTCTGGCGAAAGTTGACGTCAACCAAAAAAGTATCTAATACAAAAGTTGTAGATCATGCAAAAATCTACAACTTTTGTAGGAATCACTTTTTAACATAACCTTAAAATTTCCGAGAAAAATGCGAAAAACAGGTTTTTCTCTGATTTTTCGTTTTTTATTTCTCATTTCCGCAAAAATAATTTAATTTTGGAGAAACTTCGTGAAAGTATACCTTTCTCTGTCTTTCACCAAAAAGTATATATCAAAACGAAAAAAATGATTACCGGCAGAATTCTGTACGATGATTTTTTAAGTAGAATTTTTCTTTGAAAAAAAAGTGTTTCAGGCCGAAAAAATGAATATATCAGAAACTTCTTGATTTTTTGATCTAAAAAAATTTGAGGTTATTTAAGATAGAGAAAGGTATACTTTCACCAAGTTTCGTCAACATTAAATTATTTTTGTGGAAATGAGAAATTAAAAACGAAAAATTAGAAAAAAACCTGTTTTTCGCATTTTTCTCGGAAATTTTGAGGTTATGTTAAAAAGTGACCTCTACAAAAGTTGTAAATTTTTGCATGATCTACAACTTTTGTATTGGATACTTTTTTGTTTGACGTCAACTTTCGGCAGAAATCCCAATGAAACAATTTTTCATAACTTTTCAATCCCCCCCGCCGCCCCTGCTCACGCATTTATTTTTTTTCGTTTATCATAAGCCCCTTTACCATTTCCACTTATAAAAGTCCAGGTAACAATTTTCTTTTTTTTTCCCTCCAAATGATTTTGATCGGTCTATAGAGTATATTATAAAATAATAGATGACAGAATTATATGCAATAAGTAAAAATTTAGCAAGGGATATAGTTAAAAATTTACATGAAAGGTATGGACATATAGGGGTTGACAAGACATGGACAATATTTCGAGAGACTTATTAATTATTACACAAAGAATGACAGAACGTTGTCAAAGGATGTAGTAAAAACATGTAATACGTGTTAATTAGTTACAAATAAAAATATGCATAATGAAGGAATACCAAAATCTATAATTGCACAGATACCGTTACAGATAAGAGCTATAGATTTCATTTCGAATTTGAGTACTAGTAATTTTGGTAATAATCATATTCTAGTAATTGTGGATATTTTTTCAAAATTTATTAAATTATATCCATGTAAAAGAACGAATACAAGTACAGTAAAATTTTTGTTGCAAACATATATGAAAGAGTATGGGAAAATGGAGAACTGTATATTGGACAATGCGACATATTTTACTAATAAGAAATTTAAAACATTTATGAGAAAAATGAAGTACAATTAAGATACTGTCACTAAGGTCGATTTTTCGGTGCGGTGGGCGGAGCCTAGCTCTACCGCACCGAAACACATAAAAAGGCTGGACTGTCAACGTTACGGGTTTAGTTCCAAGCGAGCAGCCGAACTGTGCGGACGTAGTTTGTGCAGTGCAGCAGTGAGTGTCAGTGCGAGGAACAGTGAAGTGGAAGCCCCACAAAACCTGTCTTTTACAAGACAAGTNAACGAATTATCATTACATGGCTCATTGTGGTGAAGTGGTTTCAACAAGCTCTCAAAATCGGCATAAATGACGAAAGGAACAGGTAGTTGTTTTTCAAAGTTGACAAATTTTAGAATATTTTCAGGAATTGATTCTCCATACTTGTTTATCTTTAGATCAGTAGATGATATCTTGACACAAACATGATTGCAGTCATTGTCTTGGTGGGCTTTTAAAATTTCAATTTTTCTGAATGATTGCAGGCGTCCATCGCAAATGTGTAATGCTCCATCGTGTAGAGATTTCTGTTTAGAAACTACTGCCTAATTAAAAATGTGTCAAAATTAATGATTATTGCCTGAATCATCAGAGACAAGCAATAAATTAACATGTGTCGGTTTGCGGCATTTGGTAAAATGTAGAGGTCCAACTACTTCTGTAACAGTTTTTCCATCTTTAAATTCCGATTCCAGGCCAAACACATTCATAGATATTGAAATGAACACACTGTATTTTAAGACACGACACAGAGTAATGGTAGAGAAAAAATTCATAAAATTATAACGTAGACTATAAGGAAGACATAAATTGCATTCAAAGTAAAATAAAATCCCAAATCATAGTTATTTAATTTCAAAATTATAATATTATCATTCAAAATTTAACTAATACATTTTAATAGAGAAGCATGTCAAACAGATTAAATGTAGGATCGAAGTGGAAGCATGAGAGTACAAGTAAAATGCCACAAGAAAGGTCAATTTAACAATTTTACAATTAAATAAAAAACGTTAAATAAATTAGTACAAAAGAAAATCCAAATATTATAGTATCAGAAAAACACATAGGCTAGAAGTTTATTATAAAAATTGTCATTCAGAATTCCATATAGAAATTTCTTGTAAACTAGTTTTAAGACGTAAAAAATTTTAGTACGCAGTTACAAAATACAAATTACGCCGTAATAATAATAAAGTAAACAAGTTGGAAAAGAAACTAGTTGGTCCCAGATACAGGTTAGGGGTGCATGTTATCCTGTAGCTCCCCAAATAACATCGTAGAAAACCAGGAAAAAAACAACTCACAAAAACCATCCACAAAAGACGAGATCAGCTGTCCACCCACGACTAATAAGCGAGATTAGAGTGAATATTGGACATTCCAACGCCGAGATAATAGAAAATGTAAGTCCAGTTGCCTAAGCAGACTCGCCGAAACATAAATTAGATTGTTTACAAATTCGAATTAAAACATTTTTTGAAATCAAAAACTTTATTTCAAACCATAGACAGTATCAGTGAATATAAATTAAAATCAGAACATTTCATAGTATAATGATTAGGTCAATCATGATGTGTTGCTCGATAAGTTGCAGGATTATGGCATAAGAGGACAACCGTTGCAATGGGTGTCTGATTTTGTAAAACATCGTCAACAGTATGTATCTATTGATAATGTAAATTCAAAGTGTGTTAATAGAATAAATTCTAACAAATTACTTGTGGAAATGGGGGTGCCACAGGGATCAGTTCTTGGCCCTATACTTTTTATTTTGTACGTTAATTCAGTGGAGTCAGTTTTAAATGATACGTTTTTCATCATGTATGCGGATGACTTGGCTTTGTTGTTTTCAAATAAAAATATTGATGATCTGAATGCAAACATAAATAGAACCCTGGAACTATTATGTAGATGGTTTTGTGATCATAATTTATATTTTAATGTTGACAAAACCCAGATAGTAAGGTTTCGTACTGCACAAAGAAGTTACGATGATCTGACACTTTCTGTAAATAATTGTGACATGGGCAACTGTAAGACGAGTGCTAAATTTTTGGGTATATATCTTGATGAGAAACTTAATTGGACAACTCATTGTAATATGCTTGTTTCAACTATGTCATCTAATTGTTTTATGTTTAGGAATATGAGTGGGATCTTAGAAAGGCAACATTTAATTAATTTATATTATGCCCAAATTGATAGTCGATTGCGGTATGGTATTTGTTTTTGGGGTGACTCAACCACGGCGAAGTCTGTTTTTATTTTGCAAAAACGCATATTGCGTATTATTGTTGGACTCGGAAACTTGCAGTCATGTAGACCTGCCTTCAGGGAACATAAAATTCTAACTGTGGCATCGTTATTTATATTTGAAATGTCGATGTACATTTTTAAAAATGTAAATAAATTTTGTTTGAATATGGATGTTCACAATATTAATATCCGACAAAGTAATGAAATACGTATACCTTTCACAAAATTATCAATTGTAGGTAAAGGGCTAAATTATTTAGGACCCAAAATATTTAATCATTTGCCATACGAAATAAAAGAGTGTAAAAAATTGGCAAGTTCAAACGAAAGCTAAGATTGTATTTGTCAGTTAAATGTTTTTATTCTATGTCCGAATATTTTTGCTAGGTTAGTTTTTTTTCTTTTATGTTTGTAAATGTGTTGTTTTTTCCTTTTGTTCTATCTTTAGTGTCTAGGCGTTCTATCTCCATGTTTTGACTAATGCTATATATTATTCTGTGATATCTTATAAGCATAATAAAGATTATTGTTATTGTTATTGTTATTGTTATCGTCATCGTTATCGTTATCGTTATCCTTATGATTATGATTATTATTATGATTATTATTATGATTAATATTATGATTATTATTATGATTATTATTATGATTATTATTATGATTATTATTATGATTATTATTATGATTATTATTATGATTATTATTATGATTATTATTATGATTATTATTATGATTATTATTATGATTATTATTATGATTATTATTATGATTATTATTA
>NW_019416624.1:2176453-2183143 GCF_000390285.2 Anoplophora glabripennis | reverse complement strand
TGTTGTTGTTGTTGTTGTTGTTGTTGTTGTTGTTGTTGTTGTTGTTGTTGTTGTTGTTGTTGTTGTTGTTGTTGTTGTTGTTGTTGTTGTTGTTGTCGTTGGTGTTGTTGTTGTTGTTGTTGTTGTTGTTGTTGTTGTTGTGTTGTTATTTTTTTGGATGAGGCGTCGACTGCTTAGTTAGTTAGGTAAGTAGTTTTTTCATAATTTTTATATAGATCAATGGCCTTCAAAAGTCCTAATGTGTTTCTAATTTCAACAGTGCTATTTAAATTCCGGTGCTATGTTTAAAGGTTGTCTCGGCACATCATAACGAGGCCACTCGCAGATTATGTGATGACAATAAAAGTAACATCACAATTTTCACTTAGTGACAAGTTATTGCCGTAAATGATTAAATAAGCATGGTGGTGTTGCCACCATGTTGTTGTGTTGTTCTCTACATTTAATGTTAGTCTTAATGCTATGATATTTCTACATTTTGCAGCCAAGTGAATGCTGAATTTTGTGCAGCTGAAATTATTGGAGTCAACTGTATACTCTTAACAGTATATCGATCGTCTTCACATGGCGATCTATTTTTTAAATTTGTTTTACTAATATCATGTGCTACTGCTGTTGTAAATTTAAATATACCATAGTTACGGGTGACTTCAACTTGGACCTTGATGAGCAAACAGAAATATTCTTACTATGTATGGTTTACGGTACTTCATTAAGGAACCTACGAGGGTTACAGTTAATAGTAAATCATGTATTGACAATATTCTTACTAATTTAGATCCTGGGATTGTAGCCACAAATGTTATAGAATTGCCGACCACCTTGCAGTATTAGTAGAATAGCTGTGCCGATTCTGCTCCACAATTCAAGATGGCGACTGGAGCAGGATCGGCATAGCTTTCAGCCGGCTACGTCACATCGGCTGACGTCTGCGCGGTAGAGGTTGATGACCGTTCGTGCAGAACTAGAAGTATTATTTATATATGGATCTATCATTAGTAGTAAGGTTGATGATTTAATTAAAAATCAAATACAGAAAGTTTTATCATTTATTTGTTCTTGTTTATTACAATTCTTATACAATATAACATGTTACAATACATTATTTTTATCAATCCAGGAATTATGTTTGTCATCGTAACCTAACCATTTGACAAAAACTTTATTTCCCTTTTTTCGTAACACCTTTTCAACTAAGTGGGCGTCAGGATGTTTTACTTTTTGCAATTCCAGTTCATAGAAGCCTCCTGTTATTTCTTTACCACTCTCATCCTGCAATAAATATGTTGTGGGATTCGTTAATCTTATTTTCCTAATGATAAATATTTCGCTAGACCAATTTGGTGTGTAACCTTTCTTAAAAGCTTCTCTATATTTGCTAATTCTCACATGGTCGCCTACTTTAAATTTTGTTATTTTATCAGCAATTTTTAAATGAGTATATGTTGACTTTAATAATGATTTCTCATTCCTTGATGTAACTGTATTTGGTTTCATCCTTATTGTAGAATGGACAGTGTTGTTATATCTATCAACAATTTTATCTAAAATATGAGTCCACTTATATTCTCCTGCTAAACTAAAAGAACGCCAAAGCATATTCTTTATAGTTCTAATGGAACGTTCCACAATCGAAGCCTTCTTCGTACTATAAACACTGTAGTGGTTAATATTATATTTTTTCATCAGTTTCTTGAAATTCTCATTATAGAATTCCTTTCCCATGTCAGTTTGCAGATTTTTCGGAATTTTTTTAAAACGTAAAATCATATTCATTGCAATTGTAACATCTTGCGCTGATTTGCTTACTAGAGGTTTTGTCCATACGAATTTAGAAAAACAATTAATAACGATTAGAACATACTTATATCCATTATTTTCCTTTGAATATGGTATCAAAGACCTTTTATTACGGTTCTACGTCTTCTGAAATTGATTCTGACAGGCTTGTGTAATTTATTAACAATGTCCTCTTTTACACTTGTTGCATATTTATTAAAGTTGTTGAGATATTTCATATTGGATTCAAATTAAGATTATAGTATGTAAAACTCATTTTTGTATATTTATCCCCACAGGAATTCGCAGAAAGAATTCCAGAAATAAATTATTGTTTGTAGTTTGTGGATCTTTTTCTCGAAATGAGATACTGTCACCACGATGTAGCTGGATGTTGACTAGTTCTGACAAGGTAAATTCCTTCTCATTTATAATTGTTATGATATCATTAGGGTAACCAGTTACATTTTCAACCATAGCTGACTCGTGGAAGAAAACGTGGCATGTTTTTATATTGGATATTAAATACTTCTTACTGTTTTCTTGAAAGACCGTGGACTCAAATGTTAAAATAACATTATAATATAACTCGTTTACGTGACCTGTATGGCCAGCAGTTTGAGATGAAACTAAAAGCCTTAGTCTATCAACAAGTTCATTAGGATCGTCCCAGTATAAGTAGTCGATTGGATTATTCGAGGCTTCCATTAACATAACAAGACCTAACTTCTTTCGAGTTAAAGGTGCTATACTACGAGGTCTTCGCGGTGTTAGTGGTTGTATATTCAAAGCGGAGATGATTTTTTTATATTTGTAGGAACCATTATTACCCTGAATTTGTTCATTTTCAGAGTAGTTTCTTTTATTAGCATTCGTTCTTTTAACAATGTCTAACTAGTTTTTTCTATCACCTTCTGTTAAACAAATTGGATGTTTCTTAAAAATTGACTCGTAGAATCCAGGAGTCCCGTTATAAGTTAACCCGCCTATAATTAAATTATTACCATTGAATTGTAGAGCTGCATTACCAATTTTTAATTTATTATGATCGGGATCATATCTAACACCATATCTAAAGTCAAACTCAACATCACCAATCATTTTATGAACATATTCTCTGGGTAAAGGATCAAGTTGATTCAAATAATACATCATGGCGGGTGAATTACTAAAGTCTTGAATGTATTCTTTTGCATCTCTTACATTTTCAGTCTCTAGTTCCTCATCGTCTTCCGCATTATCTCAATCAGCAATATAATTACCATCTGAAGTTCCTTCGGCAACAACTGATGTATCTAGGAAACTTGGTGCATCAAACGTCATCGATCTATTATGTTTTGCTATTCGTTTCCTTGGTGAGCTAAACGAAAAGCTTGATTTCACTTCCTTTTTTATAGGTTCCTCACTTTTTATATTTGATTCTCCATCAAGTTTCTCGGCAATTGTTTGTAAACGCTTTGTGATAGGGAGAAACGTTTGTTCTTGAATTATATGTCCTTCAGATCATTCAGCTTTTGCTTTACTATGTTTCTCCTCTGTATTAACAATTTTTTTACTTCAATTTCCTTTCTATTCATATTGAAAACAGCAATTCTTCTTAACTGCAGTACTTAATATAGATTCGTCATAGACATTAAATAAGCTGTAGAAAGCAGGTTCCAGGCTGTAAAAAACAGATCTGTAGTTGCAGGCTGTAGAAAATAGGTTCGAGGCTGTAGAAAACAGGTCCGTAAAAAACAGGTCTGTAAAAAACAGGTTGCAGGCTGTATAAGACAGGCTCCAAGCTGTAGAAAACAGGTCTGTATCAGTAAAAAACAGGTTGCAGGCTGTATAAAACAGGTTCCAAGCTGTAGAAAACAGGTCTGTAGCAGTAAAAACAGGTATCTGTCAGTAAAAAACAGCGTAGTGTTACAAACAGTTCAGTATGAATACTAATAATGATTAATAAAGCAGTGCTCATTTCTCTTTATATATGTATGTAATGATCAAATCCTTTTCTATATCTACCATTACTGATATCATTGTCTTTGCTAATCACCATAAAACCATATTTGTCTTTCCAGCATAGTGAGCAAATTTCCTTAAGTTTATTAAAACTCATATCGGTATTAATGTGCTTTTCATATACAGGGTGATTCAGTCATAATGTCATTAATTTTAAGAGCACATAGAGAAAAATGAGTATAATACGATGGCGTGATTAAAAAAAATTAATATGCATATTTAAGCTGAAAAAAAATATTTTCAAATCATTATTTAACCCCCTTTTCAGGCTGTTACTGACCGGCTGACGTCAGCCGGCTACGATATGAACAAAGCGACCTAGATGCAATGTTGCCATATTTATATATTTTCGCACATATAAAGACAATAAATAAACGGTTTGCTCACGTCAGCCAATAATAATTTAAAATGCTATAAATTATTTTTTTATAATTATGCAATCAACATATTAAATTGTTATTGTTACCCAAGAACCTCGAGGAGGTCTGAGCATGACTTGCCAAAAATCATTTTTTATTAACATCATAGTGATAATTTTTTAATTTGCTGTAAGCCTTCTACTAAAAATTGAAAGTAACGCGGCCCATTCAGATGTACAGGTAGAAAATGCGGCCCAATTAAACGATCGCCATATACTCCTGTCCATACATTGACACCCAACCTCCTGTGAAAGCTAAACCCACGAGTAGTGTGCGGGTGACCAAATGTGACTGTTATGGCTGCAAAGAAATTAGCTCTGTTTCACTTTAAATAAAATTTAATATTGAAATTACAAAACACCAAAAGTTCAAATAATTTAAATTTCATTTCATAACCATTTCAATTTCATTACAGAAATAATGACATAAAAAACCAACACTCACTAGATAAATTATAAAGAGAGGGTGAAATGTATGTAGTATTTAAATATTGACTGTAAGTAATAGAAGATAAAAATACAATCGGACGGAGACAAATAAACAACTCGGTCCGTATTTCCGACCTAGGTCAACCTTTGTCGAGTTCAATAACCTGCAAAAAGTTGTCGGTGTTTTATCAAAGGAAAATCGTGTCATCGATGAATAGGGATGATTGTTTTCGAATGTACGGTTATTACAATTTATCATTTTTAATATTATTAACGTTTTGACGTTTTATAATTTATTATGTTAAATAATTCACAGTTTTAGTATTTCAGTTTATTATTCAATATGCAGTTGCGTATAACCAAAGTTTACATAATAAATGTAAACTTTAGTATAAATCTGAACTTTTGTATAACCTAGGTATTGTTTTTGAGAAGGCAATACTTAAGTTTTTTACCTGTTTAAAATGCCAGCACGAGTAAAATATCATTCATCCGTCCAGAGCTCCTTGTTAATAAAGTTCTGCTGCACTTCGATTCAGGAACCAATTGCAAAATTCAAGACCATTGGGGAAATCAGCTGCTTCTAAAGCTTGAACTTTTTGGAAATGTGTTATGTTAACTCCTTTGCGTGAAAAATGCGGGAGATATGGATGGTGGTAGATTTGAATAAATAAAATTTAAAATAAATTTAAATTATTAGGTAATGGTTTTGTAACCGTGTGTAGTGTATTTTGTATATTCGGGTATTGTGCCGATTTTTTTTATTTGATAAAATTTAGTGTGCCTACAAACCTCTGCTTTATTTGTTTTCTTTTAACGAAAGTTGACTTCGAGAAGTAAGGCTTGTTAAAACATTTTGCACTAAGTTAATACAATTATTAAAATTAGTTATAATAAAATGCAGCATGATTCTTTATTTACTTGCATTTTATTGGTTTCGTACATATGTATCCGTATACTAAAGCGGCAAAATTAAATGTGATTATGATGTGAACTTGGCAACGCTGTTCGCCTCAGCTGACGACAAAATGTTCCGAGCATCCGGGCATCTGGCAGGGCCGCCTTCTTAGCGGGAGTTATGGGTTGATTTCCTTCATTTTTAAGTCGAGTAAATTTTTTTTTTTCGATTTTCTGTCTTTATTAAGCCTTCCGAATACGTGATTAAAATTAATGACATTATGACTGAATCACCCTGTATATGCTTCAAACTCAAATCATCTTGCTTGAAGACTATCAACATATTTGCATTATCACGTATTAGATGTTTTGGAATACGTGTATACGTTTGACAAAGGTAAAAACAATCTACTTCTTTATGACGTCCCATACTGAAGTAATTTCTCATAACATTTTGTTTATCACAGGCTACATCATCAAAAATAAATATTGAGTTTCGTTTTACATCTTCAGGCGGTGGAATGTTGTCGCAATTAATGAAGGAGTAATATCCAATTCCTTTTATTGGTTTTAGAAGCTCTTCTAAATACTGATATTTTGACTGATAGAGAGACTTGGAAAAAATATAAATATTTTCAAACTTCAATCCATTAGGATGCTCGATTAAACTAATCATAACATTCGTTTTACCACAGTTTGATGGGCCAACAACCAAACAACGAATTGTGGATGGTAACAATTCTCCATGCCTCTTCAGAAGTTTTTTTTCTTCGATATCATTGTTGTTAATGGGTAAAACCGTTGACTGTTTTACAATGCGCATGACGAAAGCAATACTATAAATAAAGCCTAGTCTATGATTCTCTACTTATATATTAAATGTGATGTTGATATTATCATCATTCTTGAGTAGTTTGTAGAGCCAAATGCTTCGAACAGCAAGAAAATCAGGCAGTGGTATATTAAACTCTGTTATAAATAATTTACCAGTAGAGCTCCATATTCCAGGATATAAATTTTGTGGTCCTGGTACAAAACTTGCGAAGAGATTAGCAAGAGGTGATGTGGGTATTAATGGTTTAGACGAAGCTTGTAAAGAACACGACGTGGCTTATAGCAGAGAGAAAAACTTGGAGCAACGACATAAGGCAGATCAAATTTTG
>NW_019416624.1:2155126-2175380 GCF_000390285.2 Anoplophora glabripennis | reverse complement strand
AGTATATGGTCGAAACTTGTGTTTTTTTAAAATTCTCAATGCTTTGAATTTACCAATTCCTATCGTTCTTTGAATTTCTCTGCTGGATACATTGGGATTTGCGACAACAAAAGCTAAAGTATTAATTTCATCATTTTCTCTCTTCTGTATATTATAAGATTTAGCTCTCGGTTTTTGAAAAGAACCAAATTCACACAAGTTATCATAGAGTCGGCTAAAAATTCTCTTTTCTGGCTGATGACGCTCTGGGTATCTCTCCAAATATAAGTTTAAAGCTGCGTCACTATTTTTTTTCACTTTATGATGATTTTCGTACACCGTTTTTATACTTTTCAAAATTAAAACTAAGTAATAGACGTTTACAAGCTTTCAATCAGTCAAAAATAAACTAACTGTCAATATTAAACAACAAAAGACGAATAAATATATAACATGGCCAACTGAAAAAATATCTATATCTACATTATTGCATTTTTCTTCATTTAGGCAAATAAAAAGTATCTATTATTATATATGGCTGAAAAGGTAAAAAAAATGCCACTCAGCGGGATGGCCAAATACAGGGTGTTCTATTTAAAAAACCTATGTTTATGTATTATCGGAGAGACTGTGCGACTTGTAAAAAATCTGAGTACGCCAATGGCTTCCTAGTAAAAAATAGAACAAATAATGTGCAAACTTTTTTCTTCCAAATTGAATGACAACGGAGATAGAGAGGTTAATGTAAATGGGCCATTTTTCAAAAAAAAACCTGTATATCTAAAACTAATCAAGTTAGCCAAGACCTTTTGGTACCAGCGAAGTAAACTCAAAAAAAGAGGACGGGACATCGATATCAGATTTTTTGTATCTATCACCGTTTTAGCTGTACCCTATAAAACTATCGAAAATCAACCACCCTGTACATATACATTGTATATATTTTGGTCAATAATCTTTACTTTACTTTACTTTACTTTACTTATTACTATTACTATTACTATTACTATTACTATTACTATTACTATTACTATTACTATTACTATTACTATTACTATTANTCAGATATGAAATGGGTGGATATGTAATAGATCGCATCCGTCATCCAGGTCTAACCTCAATTCTAAAAGGATACGTGTCATTCAATAGATGTGGTACTCAATATCTACAAAATGGTGGATGGTTTCTAAATAACAATGAACGGTCACCTATAGTTGACGATAAAGGAAATTTTAATGTTATAATTGATTTATCTACAATTTTTGGATTCTGCGAAGACTTTAAGAAAATTATTTTAAATCTGCGACAGGAGTTGGTGTTAATTCGTTCAAATTCGGATATCAACGCTATAATAAATTCTAACGAAAACGAGCCAGTTAAAGTTGTATTAAATAAAGTTTTGTGGAAAATGCCTCATATATCAGTGTCAGATGTGGAAAGGTTGAAATTGGTTGACTATGTAGCTAGGAACAAGGAATTGGAAGTTCCATTTAGGGGTTGGGAACTACATGGGTATCCTCTCCTACAAGAAACTCAGCGTCACACTTGGAATATCAAGACTGCAACACAACTTGAGAAACCTAGATTTGTAATTGTAGAATGCCATAGTAATTAATTATTACCCTTCTTTTTCAAAATTTTTTCCACTTATACATTTGGGTATTTCGTCTTCTGAAGTTCGTACTCATAGAAATATTCTTTAATAGGTTGACCATTCATATCTTCTATGATGTATGTTATGGGATTTGTTATATTTACTTTAACAACTTTAAACAGTCTTCTGAAGTCAACTTGAATAGGTTGACCATTCATATGACGCGGGAGAACGAGCACGCCACGATTTAATTCCAAGTGTAAAGAAATTGGGTGAAACAGTTTTGTTAAACGACTGGGAAATTCGGCGTCCGTGATTGGCCTAGAGGGCGATTTGGGGTGTGGTCTGACCGGAATATGGTAATAAAACCGGACCGCTGTTAATGACGTTTTTTTTAGCTAAGTTCCGAACGAGCAGCCGAACCGAGCAGATGTGTTTGTGAAGCGAAGTAGTGAGTGCGAAGGAACAGTGAAGTGGCGGTCCCACAAACTGTATTTTATAAGTCAAATATTTCGGCCTTTATTAGGGCTACCGAAAAAGAATTCGCAATACTTATTGCAATTTCGCATTATTTCTAATAACCGACGTTTTCCAAGCCTAGGCATAGAGAACGCCGGTATTTGTGTTTCAGGTGACAGTGATCGGGAGGAGGGCATGATGTCTAGGTTGTCGACGCCGACTGACGGCGACGACTCCAACGGCAGCGAGACGAGCGGCAGTAGACCTGGCAGTCCTTGATCCACGTCTAGAGAGCGCCAAATCGCAGAAGAAAATGCAAGGCTACGCCAGATGGTGGAAGAACTCCGAGAACAGCTCTGAGAACAGCGAAAAGCTTTCGATGAACTCGACAAGAGGTCCAGGGAGCAGCACCAGGAGCTGATCCTAGCCCTAAAAGGACAAGGTCAACCCACGAAGGGCGTTAAACGAGGAAAACCCGGCACCTCGTCGGGCTCCGAAGACGAGCCAACGACAAGTAAAAAGAAGGCTGTAGAACAGACAACCGCGCCTGTCAAAGAGACCAGGCCCATTGAAAAATTGAGAAGAAGGAAACCGAGACCAATTCGGCCACGAAAACGACTACCAACGCACAGGACAAGGCCAAAATTCCGCCAGTGGTCCTATGGAAGAAGGAGGACTGGACAGTAGTCAGTAAACGGATGGACTCCAAAAAGATTAAGTTCACAAAGGCTAAGTTAACGGGGGAAGGCACCGCCATACATCCGGAAACGCCTGAGGTGTACCGCCGCCTCACACGTGCCCTCGCTGACGAGGGCAGGGAGTATCATACATACTATTCTCCCCAGCGATAGGAGGCTGAGGGTGGTAGTACGAGGGCTACCGGACGGGATTTCTGAAAAAGAAATCCAGTCTGACCTCGTAGAGCAAGGTTTTAACCCTTTTTCTGTTTTTAGGATGTCAAACAGGAAGACAAAAGCTCCGATGCCTCTGGTCCTGGCGCAGGTCAGCCAGGAACAAGAAGACATCCTCAAGGTAACCAGATGCCACCTCGTGGTCCGAGTGGAGGCGCAACGAGCCAGGACTGAGCCGACGCAGTGCCACCGCTGCCAGCGATTCGGTCACGCACAGAGTCGCTGCACCGCGGCGGCTAAGTGCGTTAAATGCGGAGAGGGACACCACTCCGGTGACTGCAAGAAGACACGGGAGACTCCCGCAAATGCGCGAACTGCGGCGGCGGTCATTCAGCCAGCTATCGGGGCTGCTCCAGCTTCCCTAAGCTGGCGGCGAGAAAAGGGGCCACTGGCAACCAACGCAAAGTACCCACCCAGACCATTACAGAACAAGCTAAGTCAACGCACCCCCCGAAGGCGACTGCAGCGAAGAGCTTCGCAGAAGCCGCCAGGCCAAAGCAAGCCCTCGCCGCAGCACCCAAGAGGGGCCCCAAAACCGACAGGAGTGCAGAATCTGCCAATGTGGCCAGCATGCTGGCGCAGATGTGGGAGATGTACTTCGCGAAGTCGGCTTTTTTCAGTAAAATGCCATCTCTGTTACAGGAGTAAATGGACCCTTCGGAAAGTGTGCAGTTCCTCAGAATTGCTTCCTGGAATGTCGACGGATTCCGGGGGCGAAAAATCGAACTCAAGGAGCTCTTACCCCGTCTAGACGTGGACGTGATGGCGATACAAGAGACCAAAGTAGAGGACGCACACACTGTTAGGATTCCTGGCTACCTAGTGTATCGCAGGGACCGAAACAGACACGGAGGAGGCGTGGTCCTGCTCGTAAAAAGAGGTATAGATCACCATATGTTGCAGGTTCCTCAGCTAGAAAACATGGAAGCCGCCGCCGGCGCCGTATCGATCCGTACTCGCAGGTACTGAGACATCGCCGTGGTGACCTGTTATCAGCCCTCTCAGCTCCCGCTCACCGATCACGACTTACGCGGGGTCCTGGGGACGTGGCCCCAAACCGTAGCCATCGGAGACTTTGACGCGAAATCGCCTGAATGGCACAGCACGACCACCACCACGCGTGGCAAGGTGCTTCTGGAATTTTTGCAGAACCACGAGGACGTGGTGCTGTTGGAAGACCAGATGTGTTGGATATCGCTTTGCTCAGGGCAATACCGATGGCCGCCGACCTAGCGACGCACTACGAGGGGCGACGAACCATGCTTCTATTCTCCTAACTCTAGGAGACGAGCGTCGCGCCGAGGACACCGTTGCCAAGCGGCGGACCGACTGGGGCCTATTCCGCGCAGAAATGCAACGAATATGCGCACCTATTCCGGTCTTCCGAGACGCGGCGGACCTCGAGGCCGCCCTCGCGTGCCTTGAGACGGATACCCACACCACCTTGGAAGCCAGCACCACAGAAACGACGGAGAGGAGGATAGCGAATTATGCAGGTGAGTTACCTATTATGTTGCAGGACCCAATCAGGGAAAGACGTGCGGCGAAAAGAAGAGCCACGAGGACAGCACACCCCCAGCTGAACCGGAGGGTAAAAGCGGCCCTAGAGGAGCATTACCAGGACTCGTGGCAACGACATCTGGAGTCACTGAACCCAGAAGACCGCAGCCTGTGGTCGATGCAATGGGCGCTGAGGACCACCCGGAAGCCTATGCCTCCGATTCACGGAAACAATGGGATCGTCTACACTAGGTATGAAAAGGCCGAGGTATTGGCCGACAGCCTTGATTTACAGTGTAGGGAAAACCTTCTCGACGACGAAGACGAGGACCATGCCTACGAGGTGGAACGACGTGTACGGCGCTACAGACGCCAACCCGACAGGGACGACATTAGGCCGGCGACACCCGAGGAGGTGAGGGACATCCTGCGGCGCCTTAACCCCCGCAAGGCACCCGGATGTGACCAGATCGGAAACCGAATACTCAGAAAGCTCCCCCACAAGGGAGTGATGGCGCTGCTCAACATCGTCAACGCAATCCTGAGACTGCGAAGATTCCCCGCCAGGTGGAAGAAAGCCGACGTCATCTTCTTCCCGAAACCAGGTAAGAATCTAACCTTTGCTGCCAGTTACAGGCCCATCAGTCTCCTGCCGATGATGAGCAAGGTAGCGGAGAGGATCATCCTGACCAGACTGCGTGAGAGCTCGGACGAATTGCGAGTCATCCCCGACGAACAATTCGCCTACCGCAGCGGACACTCAACGGAGCAGCAGATACTCAGGTTAGTAGAACATCTGTCCGCAGGTTTCAACAACCGAGAATCCACTGTGGCAGTCTTCCTGGATGTCGCTAAGGCCTTCGACAGGGTCTGGCACGATGGGCTTCTGGCAAAGATGCTTGACTTTGGCTACCCTATCGGACTGGTCAAACTGGTGGAGTCCTTCCTCAGAGGCAGGAAGCTGCGTGCGAAGGTGGAAGGGGCTCTATCCACTATCAAGACGTCGAGGCAGACGTCTCCCAAGGAGCCGTGCTATCACCACACCTGTTCAACATCTATACATCCGACATGCCCAGGACAGAGCGCACTACCGTGTGCCTCTATGCCGATGACCCCGCCATAACGGCCCGTTCCCTGAACCCCGATATGGCGAAAAAGTTTGGTACAGAGCAAAGAAAATCTATGTAACTCAAGACCATGCTATCATACATAAACTGTACGAGATTTTGCCACCAAGCCACCTGTGTAGTAAATAGGATGGTTTGAAGAAAAGTACTCGAGTAATGAAGGAGGGTGTACAAGGGGCCTAATAAGGCCTAAGTGGAGCGGTGGAAAAACAATTCCACCACCTTTCGACATACATACATGGCGAAGAGGTACCTCCAAAGAGCTGTAAGCCAACTAGAGGACTGGTTCAACAGGTGGAAGGTGGCGATCAATTCGGAAAAAAGCACAGGTATTATGTTTTCGCGTAGACTCCGAACGCGCCCCCGGGGACACGTAAAGTTCAACGGAGATATCTAGTGGGCGCCCACCGTCAAATACCTAGGGGTAACCCTGGATCGCACGCTGACGTGGAAGCCGAACGTCGACGCTGTGACGCGTAAAGCGAGGACGGTGAGGGCGAAGCTTTATCCGCTTCTATGCAGGGACAGCCGTCTCTGCCTGCGGAATCAGCTAACTCTCATCAGAGCAGTACTGCAGCCATAGCTGACGTACGCTGGAACCGCGTGGGGACACGCAGCGAAGACGCACCTAGCCCGGGTGCAAGCCGTCGAGAATATCGCCCTCCGTTGCACGACGGGGGCCCCTTGGTTCGTCCGCAACAGCGACATTCGCCCCCTAAGTGGGGGTGCCATCCCCCAAATTTTTTTAAATGGGAATGAGGGTCAAGTGGGGGGTCATTAGAAAGGGCTTTTAATTCTCTATACATCGATTCTTACTTTTTGAAAATCGATTCATTATTTTAGAAAATATGCAGCTTTGAAAATACGAACAATATTTTTGACGAGAAATGCGAAAATCGATTTAATTTTACTTCAAAACTTACGGTATTAGTCAAGTAAATGCTGAAAATGTTGTCCGCCAACTTGCATACAATGATACAGGTTGTCTTCAAACCGTTGTCGAACATTCTGGAGCACTTGCGGTGTTACTTCGCGACATACATTAATGATTCGTCCTCGCAGATCTTCCAAGGTATCAGGTGGAGTGCTGTAAACTTTGCTTTTAATGTGCCCCCAGAGAAAGAAATCTAAAGGATTTAAGTCGGGTGACCGAGGGGGCCACTCAATTGCACCTCTTCGTCCTATCCAGCGTCCTGGAAACGTCTCATTTAGGTAATTGCGCACATTGAGCGAGTAATGTGGAGGAGCTCCGTCTTGCTGGAAAATCAGTTCGTGTTCATTGTAAGCAGGGTCGTCCTCTATGATATTTGTTAGAGCTGGGTCGATGACATTTTGTAGTAAATCCAAGTACATATCGCCTGTCAAATTTCCAGGAAGGAAAAAAGGACCTACAATGGAATTTCCAAAAATACCTGCCCATACATTCAACTTCTGGGGGTGTTGGGAGTGTGTCTCATGGAAAATCCTTGGATTGGTATCAGCCCAGTAACGACAATTATGGCGATTCACTAAACCATTCAAGAAGAACGTACACTCGTCCGAAAAACACACATTAAAGAGGAAATTATCGTTTATCGCTCGTTCAGTCATTATTTCGCAAAATTGCAAACGACGATCAAAATCGTCTTCATTTAGCTCTTGCACTAGCCGAATCTTATAAGGATGGAATTTGTATTTTTTTAATATTCGTTGGACACTTGTACGACTCACTCCTGTCGCAGTAGCCAATTGCATTGTACTCAGCGTACTATCCATTGCCACTTGCCCCAATACCGCTATTTCCGTAGGTTCATTTAGTACCGGATTTTCAACCTGCCTCTTTTTGTTATGAACGGAGCCAGTTTCGCGAAATTTGGCCACCAATTCGCGAACAATTTTTCCAGACGCATGTTTCTCAGGATGCCGTTGGTTGAACAGTTCGGCGACCCGATTTCCGCATTCATTGTTTTTGAAAAAAAGCTCAATAATTTCTACTCTTTCTGGAATTGAGTACACCATAATTAATCAATTTAAAAGACTCGGCAGTATTGGTACTCTTCAACTACAAGTCACAAGACAGTTATCTAGCAACTTCTTGTGGCCTATCTAAATACGAAACAAAAAGCGGACAATTTTTTGCTCACCAAAATCAGGCTAAAGAATTCGCAAATCAGAAAAAAAAAACAGCGAATTCTTTTGAAGGAATTTACCAAGCTAATACCGTAAGTTTTGAAGTAAAATTAAATCGATTTTCGCATTTCTCGTCAAAAATATTGTTCGTATTTTCAAAGCTGCATATTTTCTAAAATAATGGATCGATTTTCAAAAAGTAAGAATCGATGTATAGAGAATTAAAAGCCCTTTCTAATGACCCCCCACTTGACCCCCATTCCCATTTAAAAAAATTTGGGGGATGGCACCCCCACTTAGGGGGTTGAAGATTTTGGTATGCTTTTTGAGCCAAAAGTTGTCCCCCTCAGAAACAATTTTGACCTGTTTTTGGATTTTGCCGAATAGTTCTTTACTATATATATATTTACATATACCTTACCCGCCCATATTTCTCCAGTACCCCTTCTATCTTATTTACCCTCCTACTTTTTATAGTGGAAGGGCTAGCTATCAGGATATAAATATACCTGCATTAAACAAGTAAATGTATCATTATTTCAACATTTAATTATTTAACTTGTAAATATATATTTTCTTATTAATATGGTTTACAGGAGTAAGTAATAATTGAAACCTTAATATCTCGGAAATAATAAATTATTTTTTTGTGATTATCTAGTTTTTGACTAATATATATTTGTTACAGATTTTGTCAATTGTCGATTAGTTCCCAATTATCGTCTCTTACGACGTCGGTTGGCAAAACATTTGAAAAAATGTAGACGCGACCTGTATCAGCAACAATTAGTTGCCCGTAATCGTTTCTTACGACGTTGGTTGGTAGAACATTTGATAAAATGTAGATGCAGCCTGTATCAGCAACAAAATTTAAATCTGAGGAACCGGGAGAGCATCAATGATGGACAACAGAGCACTGTTAACAATGGGCCATGGGTTGCTCAACAGGAGAGACAGGGATCATATTGGAATAACGCTCCAAATGATGATCTCAGGAATTTAATTCAGAGAAACCGGGAGCGTATCAATGATGAACAACAGAGCACTGTTAACAATGGGCCATGGGTTGCTCAACAGGAGAGACAGGGATCATATTGGAATAACGCTCCAAATGATGATCTCAGGAATTTAATTCAGAGAAACCGGGAGCGTATCAATGATGAACAGAGCACTGTTAACAATGAGCCATAGAATGCTCAACAGGAGGAAGAGGAATCAAATTGGAATAACGTTCTAAACGAAGATCTCAGCAATTGGCTACTACATTTGCAAATGTGCAAATTTATCACAAAATAATGTTTGAATTATATTGTATTGTTTTAATAAATAACATTTTAAAAGCTCACTGTGTTTAATTTTTATATAACAAAAAGTAATGAAATTCTCATATTAAAACAAATGTTATGTGATTTAAAAAAACACTATAACATTAGACGCACTAGCAACAACAGTTACTTAGAATTATTTTTATCAAAGTAAGAACTAGGAACATGCTTTGATCCATCTGCATCCTTAAAATAATCCTTAGTTTCACATGGGAAACATTTTCTGTTTGGTAGGTCGTAATCTCCTCCGCATTTGATGCACTTATACTTTACTGTAACGTGCATATTGCAATCAATCAATAAAACTGTTCGGCACAATTCTAATGTAATAATGATTGAAGAAATCTAAAGTCACCTACTTTTATACCAGCACAGACATCAGACAGGTTAGGTATCCTTAAAATAATACACAAATATGAGCATAAAACTTTATTTTATAGTTAGAAATATGTTAACAAAATCTTTCATAGTAAATACGCGATCGATGATTATTATTTAAAATACTACTTATAGTAAATGATACATCGTTAATTCTTTTCTGAAAGTGAGCTCTATCACTGATCAATTCTATCCAATTTGATTTTCTTGCTTTTTCAAACCAGCCATCAGGGTCCATAAGTATATAAGTTTTATTATTATACCACTTAAACACAACCCGCTTTTGACCACTCATTGTATCAGAAGAAATGCTAAAAAATCATGAACAACCCTACTACTAATAATAGATCCATACATAAATAATACTTCTAGTTCTGCACGAACGGTCATCAACCTCTACCGCGCAGACGTCAGCCGATGTGACGTAGCCGGCTGAAAGCTATGCCGATCCTGCTCCAGTCGCCATCTTGAATTGTGGAGCAGAATCGGCACAGCTATTCTACTACTGTCATTACTGTCAAATGTCAACTGTGATTAGCGCGTATTTCGTAAACATGAATGAACATCCAAGATTCAAAGGAAAAGTAATGACTGAAAAGCAATATAAAATGCGTATGAAACAGAATGTGGATTGATGAGAAAAAAGTAAAATGTGGAAACCGAAAATGCATATGATAACTATCAAGAAGCTCAGTGTATGAGATGTCGCCTTGTCAAATTGAAGATTATGACAGAACATCTATATTGTTCGTTTTGCAAAGAGATCCTTTCAATTTTTGTTTCAAATTGCTATTATATTGCATTAGATCACAACAAAATTATTTAATATTCATTATTACTGCATATGTTTTCAACTGGAATAATTTTATAGTCTATAATCGAGCTATTCAAATATAGCGCGTCAATCGAAGCGTTAAATACAGCGTACAGTGTTGCCATATTTCCTTTCATTGGATCAGATGTTTGTTCAAATGTGTTAAAACGCTATATATTCATTCCATTATCTCAATAATTACATTGTAAGTGCATATTTTTATTGTTTTAAAATGTTTAGTAATATTTAATTCTTTAATTACAATCTTGTTTTCCCAATCCTAATCATTTTTAAGAGCAATATTCACGTTTGATTAAAGTTATTTCCCAACTCGCATAAGAGCCTGTGTATAAGAACATAATTTTTAATACCATTTTTCAAAAAAACTATATTGGCAATCGATCTGATATACACGATACACGAGGCAGTTGGCATATTTAGGCTGTGTACCATAAATTGACGGACATTACCATAACCACGGTTATGGTAACTGTCGGTTACTGAAATTCTTTATTGAATTACGGAACGTTTAGGTTGTTCAACATAACCTTAAAATTTTCTCAGTTCGTATAATTAGTTTAACTAGTTAAACGTTAAATTAGAAATACTTTTTTTCTAATATTTTTATCTGATATGGATATGATTGAAACTAGATATTATATTTTCTTCAACGTCGTCGTTAGAAAGTGATAGTGATTAATCAAGGGGTAATAAAAAATATTGATGTGCTATCTATAATGAAAATAAACCTGTATTATATTGCAGCAAAAAGGCCGAGAATACAGAACTTTGTTCAGGATGTTGTTGATAAATATACAGACACAGAATTCAAAGAAAATTTTAGAATGCACAGAAGGATGTTCAATTATCTTTTAAATTTAGTGAAAGAACACATTTCATCCTCATCTGTAGATGTAGGCCATCCAACAATAGACGCAAAGCGTCAATTATTATGTGCGATATAGTATTTTTCCACACCAGATAGTTATCGGTAAATATATTATTTTACAATGTATGTATTAATCGCTATTAGATATATTTTCATTTGTCAGATCAATATGTACCCGCTTTGATATTGAAAGGCAACAGGACTGAGAATTGTGAGAAGAGTGACAAAATGTTTAGTCAAATTATGTCCATCAATAATACGTTGGCCAGATGGTGATAATATGAATATATATTAAAAAATGAATTTTCTGAAAAAGGTTTTCCAAATATTATTGGTTGCATTGATGGATCATATATTCCAATTCCTCAACCACATGATCATGGGATTACTTATATATGCAGAAAAAATTTTCTCTGTTTAATTCTTCAGGTATGCTTGTGGTGGAATATTTATGTATTATAATGTTATAAATATGTTATTATAGGGAGTATGTGATCATAAAATGTTATTTACACATTATTATGCTGGAGAAGTTGGTTCTGTCCACGATTCAATTGTTTTGAAAAGGAGTGAGGTATGGGATTTTCTTTTGAACAATGAAAAATTTCCAGAAAATACTCATCTTCTTGGAGATAAAGCATACCCTCTGTTACCAACTTTAATTACTCCCTACAAGGACAATGGCCATTTAAATAATGAGCAAAGACATTTTAATTATTTACACTCAAAATGTAGATCTATTATAGAACGTGCATTTGCATTATTAAAAGGCCGCTTTCGTATATTGAAATTTATGGACATAAGAAATCTAGAATGGGGTGTAAAATATATAATTGCATGCTGTGTTTTACATAATGTGTGTATTTTGAACAATGATATAGATTCTGAATTTGAGCCAGATGTTGATCCCGAAGTAAGAGAAGAAGAAAGGCATTATGAAAATGACAACCGACAGAGACATGCATATAGTATTGAAAAAAGTATTTACAGTATTATTCTGTAATAAAAAATGATAATTGTAAATAAAACTGTTAATCCAACATGAAATATTTAATAAATAAAATATAAATTGTAACATTGTGTAAAAAATAAAACTTTTAGCACATCCTTAAAAATAATACAAAATGAAAGGTGGTCATATATTTGTTTAATAATGGAACGCAATCTATGTTTTTTTAGTCCATGTAAAGAACTGCCATGATGAGAAAATTTTGCAAGAATTGTTTTTTGCAATTTAATTTTTTCTCAATGGCATTCTTTAAATTGTAATTTGCTGCTGCTTCAAACTAAAATTTTGTAAAAATAATAATGATATGGGCCACGTACTTCATTTTCAATATATGATCGTTTAATTTTTGTAAACCGTCACTTAAAATTCTTTGCAGAAGATACTGCAACATTTTTTTACTGATTGTAGCAACCGCCATTATCTTTTATCCAATTAAGAAATTGTTCCCTTTGCTCTAATTTTTCCCAATGTCTCCTTTCCCTCGCTTCTTCTTTCGTTTCAGATTTTGGTTTTTTATTTTTGTATTTATTTTCTTTGTCTTCTGTGTGCATTACTAAAAAGCAAAAACAAATATACAACAGCAGTGGATACAATATGTACTGATAATTATTACCTACCTTTACAAAGGTCAGAGTCTGTTGGAGAATTTTCCATTTTATTGTTATTTATTGCATTTATATTACTATCTGATTCTCTGGAATTTCCCACTACTTTTTCTTGTATCGTGAAAGAACCTGTACTAGATAAAGTAAATGACGGGTTTATACTAGGATTCTTCATAAATATAACTTGAAATTTCTGAAAATAGCACAAACAAAACTATAACAGGTATAAATCAAAATAAATAATTAATATACCTAGTAATAATTCTTTGAAGCAAATTACACAGAGTACATAATACACAGTCAATAATAAAATCAAAATTTAGAAAATCGTTAATGACTAATATGAACAATAAAAGAGAAACATCCTATTTTATTTTTTAAAACGACTACAAAAATATACCATATTCACCTCAAAATAAATCCACGTTTTTCTACTGCTCCCTGTTTCCTTATTTGATTTAAGTACTTTCTCGTATTGTTTTTTTAAATTTCGCCACTTTTACTTACCTCCATTTTGCTAAACATAACCACAAAAATACTGTGAGTAAAGAAGTATACTGCCAACAACCGATGATTTTTAGCGGTTGCTCTGGTTCAAGTAAGTCGTTACCATTTTCAGGAAACCGCGTTCCATATTTACCATATTTTTCAGGCTTATAGATTTACGGAACGGCGAACCGAAACCTTGGTTAAAATGTTGGAATTATGGTACACGCCCTTATTAACAGATTTCAATGATTTTGAAAAGTTTCTTACCATTTTTTTTTTCGATATCGAACCTCCTTAATTGCGTTGATTGCATAATTATAAAAAAATAATTTATAGCATTTTAAATTATTATTGACTGACGTGAGCAAACTGTTTATTTATTGTCTTTATAGCAGCCAAAATATATAAATATGGCAACGTTGCATCTAGGGCGCGTTGTCCATATCGTAGCCGTGGCAAATTGTGAATAATCGGCTGACGTCAGCCGGTGAGTAACAGCCTGAAAAGGGGGTTAAATAATGATTTGAAAATATTTTTTCTGCTTAAATATGCATTTAATCTTTTTTTCAATCACGCCATCGTATTATACTCATTTTTCTCTATCTGCACTTAAAATTAATGACATTATGACTGAATCACCCTGTATATATTTTTTCCGTGAAAGAAGTAAATCAAAATAAAAACGTCACTATTTTCTACTATTTCAAGCTTCAGATTATTGATGATTTAATTCTATAAAACATCTATTTGTATTTATTTAATTATTTATATATATTATTTCATTATCTTGAGAATATTATACAAAAATATACTTGATTTTATGCAAAAGATGTATATTTAAGACAAAAATAAGCTTTTATTACAACTTTACAGGTTTCAGATTATTGGCGATTTACATTTACCTGTATAGATCTTATCCCTATATCCTTATTAATTTATATTCGTCTATCAGTTTTTATTAGTTATTTGCTTAACTTTAATGGATTTCTATTATAATGAGATGTATTTTATATAGAATGTGGCTAGTACCATTAGCCGTCATAGATATCTAAATATACCTGTATGTATAACAGAATAGCTATCAGCTAGACTGTAATTTACTTGCGATATTATTAAACATCTACCTATTACGTGGTTATCAAATGATCACCTCATAGCCTAAATTTTACTCCTAATTGTCTAACGTGTGTTATTTTTTGAGGATTTTCTGTATGTATAAGGATTAAAACACATAGATTATAAAAAATGTTTGTATTATTCAATTTAGACAATATGAGGTTCTGTCAGTGCCCACCCTTATAATTTCAGAAAAATAAAATAAAAATGTGTATACATATACTGTCCACGAACGCGGTGGTTTTGTGGACCGTTTGGAGATGGTGACGTGGTTGGGGGTAACCCTAAGAATCCCCAGGACACGCTGGATGCGTGCAAGAAACGTTTCTGCACGGCCGCGGCTGCTTCTGCGGATGTCGGGTTCGGCTCGCGTTGTGGAACGATAGGTGTAGGGTTCCCCTTAATTAATAAGTAAAGGGGAACTTGTTAACGAATTCTTTTTTCGCTATTTTGTGGATTGGCAGACCAAGCCGTGCCACAAGCTGAGGGGAACAGCTTTAATATACCCCGAAGGGTCGCTGATACTCAGTACTACTACTATTTAAAAATTGGTAGCGATTACTCGTCACTAAAGGAGCGGACAATGAGAGGCTATTCGATTCAAACACTATAATACAAGTGTGAAGACCAACTCAGAGATGCTTCTCGTGTCAAGTCTCGACTGAGAGTGAGCTACCGAGGCAAAACTCGGCGGTCGTATTCCACCCTTCGAGCGAGCTTCAGGATTTCAGAACACCCCGTATATTCATAGAAGTCATAATCTTGTACCTACGGATATGCCGGAGACCGCTGAATTGAAAAGGAGGCGAAACAATCATATTCACCTACCTTTCCAATTCAAACCAAAAACCCGCCACGGTTGTGAAATCAATCGCCGTCGGCCGGGCAGAATGAAAAAGCCTCTATAGGAGTCTTCAGACATCGATCCTCACGGCGATAGCGCTCCCAGAGCGTTAAAGACCAATTTCACCGACCTTTCCAGTGTCACCCGCATCGCGACCGATCTCGCCTGGGTCTGCCATCCCGGCGCGCAGTGACCACTGCCGCTGCTCTCGCAACCTGCAGTCGAACCCCGGGACGCTTCACGATGACATTTGGAAATGGCCATTAGAAATTTCACCACCCTTTTGAATTGGTCAAGGACGCTATCGCCAATAACTCCAAAAGTTATTGAGCGATCGGTGTCAAAATTTAATGCAGCACTCCTCAAGTCGCTAGCATTATCTTACTAAATTTTCGTCCGAATCGGATGAGCCAAAACGCCGTTATACGGGGAAACGCGGATTTCACGTTTTCCGCGTTTTCAGCCGTTCCGCTCATTCGATCTCGGCCGAACCCTCCAACCACACTAGAGTATCGCTAGGTGGTTGTCATATCCAAATTCGAACCGAATCGCCCGACTACTAACGGCCAGCTAAGCCATAATAGGTTTTCACGCCTTTAGAGCTGCCGCCGAAAGTATCCGCGCGATCTCGGTCGAACCCTCCAACCACGGCACTATGTCATGCCGTGTATCAACAGACAAAATTTCAAATGAATCCATCAAGAAATAAGACCTCCGTAAGCCCTTTTACGAAGACGGGGAAAATTTCACCGATGTTTCCAATTTCCCCGTCTTTGGGCCGAAAGGACCGTCTTCCGAAGGTTCCACCGCTCTGGCGGTTGGATGCGATGCTCGGCAGCCTAAGCCGAGACCGCGGGTAGAGTTTTTCCCAAACCGGGAAAAAACTCCAAAATCCCCGACGCCGACATCGACAATCCGTAGAGGCCAGAGGGGAACGAGTCCCGGCGTTGATGGGGACGATGGATGATTTTGGTTCGAGATTTTGGCGGACAATTCAAGGCCCGGTCCGCCAAAAGTATGGAAATCCCACAAAAGTGATCGAACGTCTACTTTTGACGTTTACAGTACTTCAGTGGGAGTACATGAGACGGAAAGCGATACAGAGCGAATTGTAACAAATCTTATTCATGGTAAATAACTTGTATATGTTAATTGTGAATCTTTGTTGTTTATTAATTTTATTCAATATATACTTTTAACATATCTTCCACGGTTTGATTGAAAAAACCCTGTCATCAAGCTCAAGAACTTTGGAGCTCAAGCTCACAGGCTCGCTTCACGAGGCTTCCGTCGAGGCTGCCATTCCTCGACGTGATATTGATAGTGCTTTGCAACCACTACTCGCTTAACGAGACAACCACCCGAGGTAGCCTAGCCTGAGGTGAAGACCCTGTTCGATAGCCCCCTGCATCGAAACAGCGGTAAACTCCAGGATCCACTTGCGACCTGCGAAACCGTCCGAGACTGACCACCTCCGACGAAGATCCTGTGCGATAGCCATTCGCATCGACACAGCGATACTCCAGGCTCCTCCAGAGACCTGCGTCCCGCCCGAGGTAGCCCAACCTGAGGCGAAGATCCTGTTCGATCGCCCCCTGCGACGAAACAGCGATACTTTCAGGCTCCTCCAGAGACCTGCATACCGTCCGAGGCTTGCGACCCTCCGACGAAGACTTTGATTCCGACTGTGCCGGCTCCATCGAGAGACCCGCACCTCGGTACAAAGTACACACATAGGCTCCTACGAGACCTACAATTCAGACTCCATTGAGATCTGCAAATCCGAGGCAATCTTCCTCGTCAAACTTCTAGGCGGTCACTCGTCGAGGCAACCTTCCTCGTCAAACCCCTACGAGGCATTTACTTTGTGACCCACGGGCACAAAGCAATAGTACGCACGTTATTGTGGCGGCGTACTTCCAAATTTAGTAAAGAAGTTATCCTTACTTCTAGGGCTCCCTCGAGAGACCCACATTTAATAGTAGAGTCAGTGCTTACTACAAGACGTCTACAAGACTTTCGGAGCAAAAGAGCTTGCTCCGACATTGTCGTACGGGGAAGATGAACCCCTGCGACGCGACTACGAAATCCAGTGCTACGAGGATTGGTGCCCTCGAAGGTAATACTACGAATAATAAATTAGATCGTGTGAGTATGATCAAGACTGAGCTGGACGAGACCTCGTCCCAAATCGGAGAGACCAGCGGTCACACGAACTGCCCTCACACCTGTTTGCCGGCGAAAGATCTCTCGACATTCGGGGTGAAAGAGGAAATGGCCTCTCCTGCCAACGCTATATCGATGCTCCGCGAAGAGTCTGAGGGACCGAAGATGGTGGCTCGCGGAAGTACGCGGCACGGCGCAGCCACAGCGCCGTACGCGTTGAGGTCCGCTGCTACGCGAGTTACTGGCACCATCTCGACCACCCCTCACGACGCACTCGCGGATCCGAGTAGCAACCAAGAGTTACCACGAAGTGGGTCACCCACAGATACTCGGGACGAGGTTCAACCTACGTACCAACTGGTAGGGTCCGGGGAATCCCATGAGTCCAACCACGGTTCACGGTCTGGCCCCGATAGCGGCCTACCTCCGATATCGGGTGTACCGGAACGTGAGTTAGCCGTCGGCGACGACGCTACAGTTCATTCAGCTTTTTTACGAAATGGTATCCAGAGGGAGCAATGCGCATCGCGTTCGGGTGCCATAGTAAGCGAAAACCCCTTAGCCGTCTACGTCGTATTGACGAAGCCGGCCTTTTTTATCAAAATAATACTTGTACGTCGCCCGTCCATTCTCATGATTTCCCCCGAACATACGATCACCGCCTAAGTGGTCCATATTTAGAGAGTCTAACCCGACACGGAGTTCAAGGTGGGGCTCGACATTCTTCGTCGAGATCTCCCCCGCGAGCTCGTGTCCTAGACACCACGTCTATAGGTCATATCCACCACAGATTCCAGTCGTCTGAGAATATAGTGCGACCGGGCGTCGATAGTGACGATCCCCGTGAACTCCGTGCGTTTCTGCCGCGGAACCCGGTCAAGGGAACTGACATCCCAGATCACAGGCTGCGACATGGTTTCCAACGTGGAGCTCGATTAGAACTCCCGATGCCTCCACTGAGAACCCATGCCGACCAAGCAAAACATTCCGATCATAATTCACGACATGGCGCTCGGCGTGGGGCTCGAAGTCCTGCTTCGACGTCTTCGCGGCGAGCACATGTTGCTAATTCCCTGCACAATTTCAAATATTAGGCACAAACGATCATATACCACGACATGGCGCCCAACGTGGAGCTCGATTCGAACTTCCGAGGTCTCCACCGAGGGCCCATGCCGTCGTTACCGATCCCATCGATCATATTCCTCGACACGGCGGTTATTTAATAAATAGCGGTCGGACTGCGGACTGGACGTCGAGTGCGCCGCAGCCTACTGTTCAAAAAGGCCCCTGGCAGGGAATCACTGGGCGCAATGTTGGATTTTTCTTGCGTCCCGTGACAATACCAAAGTAATTTGACCTAATTCTTATAAAATTAAATTTAAACTGCATTACCTCCTTTGAAACTCCCGCTACCAAATTTTAAAAATATAATTTAATCATGATCTCAGCAGCAACCAACATTACATTCGGGCTGGACCGTAGCCACTGAACTAAGCGACGCCGTCCCTTGCCTGCTTATACGTACCTATGACGAGAGGGTAATCGGAAACGTGTCATTTACCAATTCAGAATATTTGCTGTATCGGCTAAGGACAGCTAAGACTTTTCGCCAGCGATTGGAAATACACATATGTATGTATATTTACTTGCTGCAATTTTGTTCTTTAAATGAATTTTTAAACATTAGAACAATTTTTCCCCGGAAAGGTATTCCAGAAAACAAATTTTAATAAATGAAATAAACCGTTTTATAATAATGTGTAAATCGAGTTAAAAAATAGATATCTACGGAGCTATGTTGAATATTCTGTGATAAGGATAATTATAATTATTAAGTTTTTTTTAACTCGTTGCTGTTAAACTGAATTCAATGTTTTAATAGATTCGAGTTTGTTAATATGGAAGTTCTTATGACGCAGCTTAACTGTTCACCATAAGAGACGTGAATGGACTGTATCTTCTTGTTTATTATTATATTGGGGAAATTATGCTCAATGTAAAGTTTAATCTTTTTATTTATCTTATCAAGTACAACTCTTCTTTTTCCTCAATTCAATTCAGAGCTATCTAATAAAAACACTGTACTGTTACTTACATACCTCAACATTGCATTTTTTATAGAACCACAACATACACCCCCACGTTGAAGTTTTATCTTCAAAAAACTGACAATTTTATTTAATCATTAATCATTATATGGAAAGAGGCAAATTTTAGAAATTGATCTTGTAAAAATTCCTTCTTTTGTTTTTAATTTTACTAATCTCACTCTATTATCAGCACTGGGAATCACTTCAATAATTCTTGCGCGTGGCCAATTTAAAGGTGGAATATTATCTTCCTTTAATAAAACTAAATCGTTGACTTTTAAATTTTTTGAAGGTATGAGCCATTTTGGTCTGTTTTGTAAGCGATTAAGATATTCCCTAGACCATCTTTTCCAAAAAATTTGTTGAATGTGAGCACATTGTTGCCAAAAAGAAAGTCTATTTTCTGGAATATTTGTTAAGTCTTTTTCTGGAAAAGCAGTAAGACTTGTACCTATAAGAAAATGTCCGGGAGTTAAACAATCTAAATCTGAGGGATCATTAGATATAGCACACAACGGTCTAGAATTTAATATAGCTTCCACTTGTGCTAATACAGTACTGAATTCTTCAAATGTAAATTTAACATTACCTACTATGCGATATAAGTGATATTTTGCACTTTTAATTGCGGATTCCCAGAGACCACCCCAATGAGGACTTCGAGGTGGAATAAATTTCCATGTTATTTCATTTGGGCTTAAAAATTCTTGAATTGCGTTTATTGTTTGTTTATTTTTAAAAAATTCAAATAATTCTCTTAATTGATTTCTAGATCCGAGAAAATTCATAGCATTGTCACTGTATATTATTGTCGGACTCCCTCTTCGAGAAATAAACCTTTTAAGAG
>NW_019416624.1:2152117-2154149 GCF_000390285.2 Anoplophora glabripennis | reverse complement strand
AGACGGAATATCTAGGATCTACGGATTGGGATGTGATTGTCAGGTCGTCGGCGTATAAGTATATGTTGGTGTTGGGGGGATGTGGGATGTCGGAGTTGTAAATGGTGTATAGGTGTGGGGACAGGACGGTGCCCTGGGGGACACCGGCCTCCATGGGACGGGTGGTGGAAAGGGAATCTTGGATTTGGATGCGGAATTTTCGGTGGTGTAGGTAGGATTTTATGAGTTTGGTAAAGGATATGGGATATTGGTTGGTGAGCATTTTCATCAGTAGGCCTTCATGCCAAACCGTATCGAAGGCCTTTGCGACGTCCAGGAAGACAGCACCAGTGTACTGTCCCCTGTTGAAGGCCGCCGTGATGTGCTCGGTAAGGCGAAGGATTTGGAGTTCAGTGGAGTGATTGGGTCGGAAGGCGAACTGCTCGTCTGGAATGACTTGCAGTTCTTGGGAGTGGGTTCTTAGACGGGTTAGGATAATTTTTTCTACCACTTTGCTCATAGCCGGGAGCAGGCTAATGGGCCGGTAGTTGGATGGGATGGTGTGATCTTTGTTGGGTTTTGGGATAAGGATTATGTTTGCTGTTTTCCAGCGGGTAGGGAAGTGTCTTAGTCTGAGTGTCGCGTTTGTTATGTTTAGTAGGGCCATGAGGCCCTTGTGTGGTAGTCGTTTAAGTGTCGTGTTATGTATATTGTCGGGTCCGGGGGCTTTTCTGTTTTTAAGTCTGCGTATTGTCAGTCTTAGTTCGTCAGGTGTTGCGGGGGGGATTATGTCATTGTCTGGCTCTCTGTCGACGCGTCGGGCCGCGCGCTCAGCCACTATCTCGAATTCCTCGTCTTCGTCGGGCAGCTGAGGCAGTCTACACTGCAGTTCCAGGCTATCGGCGAAAGCCTCGGCCTTTTCCTGGTTCGTGTAAACCACCCCCACACTACCGTGGATTGGAGGAATTTTACGGCGAGCGGTCTGTCGCAGGGCCCTCTGCGTTTTCCAGAGGCTGTTGTCTTGTGGATCCAGCGACTCCAGGTGCCTAGCCCAGTTATCCTGGGCCAGTTCATCCAGAGCCGCCTTCACCCGTCTGTTAAGTACGTTTAAGTCATGTCTGTGTCAGGGGAGGCGGGTGCGGGTGGCAAGCCGTTTCGCACGTCGGCTGTCGCGTATTAAGTCTTTTATGTCATCGGGGAGAGTGCCACGGGGATTTGTCAGTCGGGGGACAATAGTCTCAGTCGTAGTCTGTGTCAAGGTGTTTTTAATGTCAGTCTCAAGGGAGAGGATTGCCGCCTCCAGATCATGGGTGGTTTAGATGACTGGGAGCACGGTGTTTCCTTGCATTAAGGCTCGGAAGCGCTCCCAGTCAGTGAACCTCCTCGTGAAGGTGCCTTCGTATCTCTGTCTTCGCCCCAGATCCAGAAATATTGGATTGTGGGCGGAAGACCCTTCGTATTGGGTGGATATTTGGGCATTTAACGGTATAGATTTTAAGAGGGCAATGTCGATAACGTCGGGGCGTCCTACGGGTCCGTAATGTGTCGGTTCTGTCGGTCCGAGTATAGTCAAGTCGTCGTGTCTGTCTTGGTAATTCAGCAGGACGCGACCTCTTGTGGTCGTCGTCCCGCTGTGCCATATGGGGGACTTCGCGTTGAAGTCCCCGATGGCAATTGTCTGGGGCCAGGAAAGGATTTTGTCTAAGTCATTGTCAAGTAGTGGTAGTCTGGGTGGGTGGTAACAGGACACCACCGCAACGTCTCCATGCCGTAGCGATCTCACCGCTATCGCCACGGCCTCTGTGTTTTGAGTTTGGAGCCGCTGCAGCGGATAGTGGTCGATGCACTTCTTTACTATGAGTGCAACACCACCCCCGTTACGGTTTCTGTCATGTCTGTATATGTCATAGTCAGGGATGGAGGTACGGGATGCCTCGCTGAGGTAGGTCTCCTGGACAGCCATAACGTCTATGTTTAGACGGTTCAAGATGTCCACGAGTTCCGTTTTTTTGGCCCGGAACCCGTCAAGGTTCCAGGACGAAATTCTCAGCGA
>NW_019416624.1:2090066-2150067 GCF_000390285.2 Anoplophora glabripennis | reverse complement strand
ATCGCCGAAGTTCAATTGGTCTGATTCTTAGTTTACAACCAATTTCTTCCAGCAAAGTTACAAAGTTAGTCTTCATCCGCAATTACGGGGAATAAAGTGAAACAAATCTTCGAAAGTAACCTTGTGTGATTGCTCCGAGTCTTACTAGTCTTCGACATACAAAGTGCTCGTTAAATTGTCTAATTACCTTCAGTAATTAAAGAGTTGGATCGGAACTGAAACCGACATAGAAAGTTAGTGCAGTTTTTCGGAAAAGCCGAAAGGATTATACAGAGGATTACATAAAAAGTGGTTAGTAGAATTCCGCGATTTTTTTGTAATTAGTTTGAATAAGTTTAGTAACGTTCATTTTCATATACCTAGTACTCTTTTTTCTACGGTCTGGTAGTTGAATTTGTTGTTTCCTGGATTTTCGTTGCAGAGATTATTCCAGCGAATCACTTACTTATTTTTGTTAGATTAATAGGTTTTTAACAGTGTTAATCTCATTGCCATTTTTCTATTCTAGAAAAATATTATTTGTACAGTTATTGTAATATATTTTATACCATTCTTAAACTTGTTTTTTTCTGAAAAAAAACTTCACAAGTTTAAAAAATATTTTTTTTAAAAAGTCGAAAATAAATTTTCGAAAAAAGATTTTTGGATAATTTTTCAAAATAAAATTTTTTTTTAACTCAATTTTACTTTTCGCACTTAACCTCAGAAATATATTTTCTGAATAAATTTTATTTTAGTCAAACTGATAATTTTTTGAATTTTTTTTTTTTATAAAAAATTTCAAATTCAAACAGGAACTTAGTCCTTTATTTTTCAAGGAAAATATTTTTGCAGAAATTGTTTTTCCAACTTACCTTCAGGATCAGAAAGGATCCACAGTTATACATACCTGACCTAGAGTTAAGAGAAATCCGGTTAGGAAACTAAAGTTTGTAGATTCACTTCAAAATTTACTGGCGCCTGACATACAACTTTTAAATTTTTTTTTAAATTAAATTTCTTTTAATCGTCTGCCACTCCTCAATTTTTCTGAATTTTGATATTGCTCGGGCATTACTTTCATTGCTTCGAACCTATCTCGGATGAGATAGACCCCAACATCTACGAACCTCACGACTCGCTCTAACTGTATCGGCGTTTTTGTTAAGGTCACAGCACTAGCCAAAGCTCAGACAACTCATTTCCGAGCCAAAACTGGTGTAAACAAAACGATAACGTTGACACTATGCGATATAAGTGATATTTTGCGCTTTTAATTGCGGATTCCCAGAGACCACCCCAATGAGGACTTTGAGGTGGAATAAATTTCCATGTTTTAATTGGTGCTATTCTTGATTTTGAAGAAATTAAGTTGTAAGAAATTGTATTATTTATGTAAACTACCTTTAAATATATACAAGCTCCGTAAGCTTTGATGCTAGCATCTGCAAATCCATGCAATTCAATTGTAAGAATGTCATAATTACTAAATAAATATCGAGGAACTCTAAAATTATTTAAATCTGACATATTTGTTATAAATTTTCGCCAATGAATGAGTGTTTGTGGATCTAATTGTTCATCCCAATTTATTTTGCTTATCCAAATCTTTTGCATTATAATTTTTCCTGTGACTACTATTGGTCCTATCAGACCTAGTGGATCAAACATTTGTGATAACTTTGATAAAACCTCTCTTTTAGTGAAATTACTATCTTGTGTTTTATAGGGAGATATAAAAGAGAAAGAATCTAGTTTTGGATTCCAAGATATTCCTAATACCTTACTGGACATATTATCTATTTTTATTGTGTATGTGGATTGTGAATTATGAGAACAAATATTGTTCAAGAAATCGCTTTAATTTGAGCACCACTTATGTAACTTAAAATTCGAGGGATTAAGTAATTCATTTAATTGATTGTAAACAATCATCAAATTTTCATAACTATCGCTTGCATACAAAATATCATCTACGTAACACTGATTTAACAGGGCATCAGCCGCCAATGGGTATTTAGATTTGCCTTTAATGGCAACTTCTTTCAATACTCGGGTCGCTAAATACGGCGCGCTATTAGTTCCATAAGTTACAGTTTCTAATTCGATACATTTTATAGGTTCAACTTGACTATCTCGCCAAAGTATGTTTTGTAAAAAATTTTGTGAAGGATTTACTTTAACTTGGCGATACGTCTTTTCTATATCCGCAATTATTACAAATTTGTAAAGTCTAAATCTGTTTAATATGTCATATAAATCAGGTTGTACTTGATATCCTTTTAACATGATGTCATTTAAAGAATAACCTGTCGTGCTTTTAGATGAAGCGTCAAAAACTACCCGGAGTTTTGTAGTGAGGCTATCTTCTCTTATTACACAATGATGTGGTAAAAAGTATTTATTGTGAATTTGTCCAATTTTAAGTTCTACAGGCACATATTTTGCATGTCTTAACTGAATATATTCATCTATAAACTTCTTATACAACTGAAATAGATTTGTGTTTCTTTCAAACCTTTTTTCTAAATTAAAAAATCGGTTTTGAGCAATTGTAAATGAATCTCCCAATTTTACATATTCATTTTCCGTTTTTAGTGGCAAATTAACCTGATATGATCCGTTTTCTAACTTTTGTGTTGGGGTTTCAAATATCAGTTCGGCAAGTTTATCGTCTGGACATAATACAGGGTTTTCACTAATTTCATCTAATACCCAAAATTTAATTAAACTGTGATCTAAATCAACTGTATTTGAAAAGAGTGAAACATTGTTTTCTGTTTGAGTTAAAATATGATGTGACTTTACACTTGTAATAGGCACATTACCAGCTATTACCCAACCAAGGTACGTATTTTCTAAAACTGGCAGATTTCTCCCGAGTTTTATTATATCATCGGATAAAATACTGTAATAAACATCTGCTCCAATAAGCATATCTATTTCAGACGGATTGAAGTATGTTGGATCAGCCAGTTTTATGTGATTAGGCACATGAAAGTTTTTAACTTTCATTGGAGATTGAGGTAATTTATGAGTAATATTTTTTAAAATTGCACAAGATGCAGGAAAACTTACATGTTTTTCCACATTTGAGTGAATAATGAGATTTACCATTTTATTAGAAATTGTACTGTTATCACAAATTCCAGAAATTTTCAAATTTTTTGTATATGGTTTGTACTTAAGATCTGTCACTAATTTTTCTGTAATAAATTAGGTCTGACTACCTCTATCTAATAATGCTCGTGCTTGTATTGGCTCGTTATTTGAAGAATATAGTGTTACAAGTGCTGTGGCTAGAAGTATCTGGGAGGTTTTTGTAGAAAAAGCTGAAATTGTTTGAGTATTGTCTAAACTTCTTGAAGAACAAGGAACATTGATCTCATTTTGTGTAAGTGAATCAACTGTGCGTGAGTGAGTAGAACTTTCATTGTGGATGTGAGAAGTATTATTTTTATTACTATTGTGTGTTTACATCAAATGTGCGAGAATCTCTAACAGTGTTCCGAGAGTGGGTGAGATTTACATTACTTGTGTGAGGTGAAGGATTATTTGCGTTTTGACTACTTTGTGCAATATATAACTGAGAACTTTGGGGACTTTGGGAAATATGTAGTGTTGAATGGTGTCTTTTCGAACAAATGCGACAACCTCGTGCAATGCAATTTATTGTGATGTGTTTTGTACCCAAACAATTAAAACAAAGTTTATTTGATTTTATAAACTTTACCTTTTCAGCGTGTCATATTTCTTTAAACCTTGTGCAATTATAAATTTTGTTGTTGTTTGCAGTATAAGCAATTGTTAAAGAATTGGGCAATTGGGAATTAGATTTCAAACTATGTACTGCGTTGCTATGAAACGACGTTCTTGTAGTCCTCTGAGAATTTTGACAGTGTGCGTTTGTGTCATTAACTGACAAATTTTCTAGAACTAAACATTTTTTCTCTAAAAATGTATAAAATTGTGCTAATGTGGGTAACTTTCGGATTCTTTTCTGTTTCAAAGGCCTTGCGAGTATTATAATCAAGTTTCTGTTGAAAGAAATAAATAAGAAGTAAATCCCAGTGCTCCACTGGAACACCTAAATTTTTTAGTGATTCAATGACTTGTCTCGTTTTTGTAATAAAATCTCTCAATGTGTGTGTATTGCATTTTGCAAGAGAAGGAATTTCTAAAAGATTTTTTATATGTGAATTTATTACTGAAACTTTATTAGAGTATCTTTCCTCTAAAATTTTAAGTGCTGTTTTAAAATTGTCATTAGTTAACGGTAAGTTATTAATCAAATTCAGAGGCTCATTTTTCAAATAACTTTTAAGATATATGAAGCGTTCATTTTCTGACAATTGCGAATTATTTATTATTAGTGAAGTAAAAATTTCATTGAATGACAGCCAATCTGACATATTTCCAGAAAATGTAGGAATAGTTATTTCGGGAAGTTTTACAATAAATTTTGTGGGTATATTTTGTGTTTGTACTCGATTCTGAATTGAATTTTCACATTTCTCTGATTCTCTTGACTCAATTGCTTCTTTTCTAATGTGCCACAGAATTTACTTTCAACAATTTCTCTATCTTTTAATTGTTCATCTGAATCATCCAAGTATTCAATTTCATCTTGAGAATCACTATATTTTATGAAAGCTTCACGTAGGTTCTGTTCTCGTTCTTTAAAATATAAAATTTTGACTAGTAAATCATTAACGGATTTATTTACAAATTTCTCAATGCGCGTTATAGATGATTTCGCAATAGCTCTTTCCTTTCGTAAAGCTTCCATTCTTACATGATAAATTGATTTTAAATTTACAACTTTCCGGTATGAAAATGAAAACAATTATAATAAACTTTAAATAAACCTATGAGAGCACCTCCACTTCAGATTTCACACTTCTGACGAAGAAACTCTTAGCTTCCTGACAATGAGCTTGACTGCGACTGGGACTTACAACTTCGGCTACGACTGGGACTGCACTTTGACTACGATGGGGAACTGCAACTTTAACTGCGATGGGGAACTGTAACTTCAACTGCGATAGGGAACTGCAACTTCGAAGCGGGACTGTGATTCTGCTATTAATTTCCTCTTTGGGGGGACTACTATAACTTGAAATAAGAAATTAATCTTCTTTACCTTTTGTAAAATGCGTAGGGACTTAGGGCTGAATTTTTCTTTAAATCCGGTTCGAAGCTTGACCAAATCTTATGATCCAGCTTAACTGTTCACCATAAGAGACGTGAATGGACTGTATCTTCTTGTTTATTATTATATTGGGGAAATTATGCTCAATGTGAAGTTTAATCTTTTTATTTATCTTGTCAAGTACAACTCTTCTTTTTCCTCAATTCAATTCAGAGCTATCTAATAAAAACACTGTACTGTTACTTAGATACCTCAACAATGCATTTTTTATAGAACCACAACAGAAGTGATGTAAATTTTTAGGACTTTTAAATCAAATATTTATTTTTTCTTCAAATAATAAAGAAACTGTGACATAAAAAAAACGTTTGTTTCATTTAATACATTTTTTGAATTTCAATCAGATTTTTAATAAATTTAAATATGAGTAGGTACATACATAAATTGCCTTTCGCACCGGGCAAGCCCTTCGGCTTCACTCGTATATTCCTCGAGTACTTACGTATCATCTTGCGATTTGTCATGTTTGTTTATGTTTAACTTGGACAAGATTAGGGTTTCTAGTGGTGGTTTAGGCAAGTTTTTATTGTTTAATAGTTTGGAGTAAAGTAAAACGGCAAGTGAAATTCGCGAATTGGTGAGTAGCAATGTTAATGTATTGTTAATTGTTTTATTAGATACAAAATTTAGTACGTTGTTTAGTACGTTCGATGATAAATTATTTATTTCAAAATTAAAACCTACGCCTGACATGAAAAATTTAACAAATAAAAACAATTGCGGAAGTAACGGATCATTTAGTAAAAATTGGGATAATAAATATGAGTGGTTGGTTAACAGGCAGTGAAACCAAAACCAAATTATACTGGTAGAATTGCTTAATATGTAATGAAAAAAGTAAAACACCGTGGAACTATCTAGGATATTCAGATCTGAAACATATTAATGAATCCTTAAAAAAAACAAGAGCGATAGAATTAGCATACATATTCATCATTAAAATTTAAATTATTAGGAAAAAAACATTCAAACTTTTCTTGATTCCGCATTTCCTGAAAATATTTTAAAATATAATAAAGTCGTGGATGAAAATAGACATTGTAAAGCACTTTATTGATATGATTATTTACTTAGCTACACAAGAACAAGATTTAAGGACCATAATGAATCAGATTAATTAATTAATCAAGGCAATTTTCGTGAGCTTGCAAACTTACTTTCAAGGTACGATAATAAATTTAAAGTGTTTTTAGAAAAAAGTTTAGTTTTTAGCAGCCTTTCAAAAACTATTCAAAATGATTTAATAGAGAGCATCAATGGAGTAGCATCCAAAATGATATTTTCAGAAATAGGAAATGCTCTATATTTCGCGTGACAAGTACCCAAATGAAACAACGGATGTTATATGCTTATCCCAGTTATTAGTAATTTTTAGATATGTTCATTGTGGTAAAGTAGTTGAAAGATTTATGGGATTTTTTTTATGTAAGCAAGGGGAAAAAGCTGCGGATCATTTGTTAACAGAAAATTAAAAAAATTTTGATATAGAAAATAAATTAGTAGGCCAGTAGAGTGCAATTATTCCTATATGATATTAAGTTACATGAGAGAAAAAATATTTTGCCCACCCATCTCAAAAAATCACGAGCCGCCACTGGGTTCTGTAAAGGGGGTTATACAATATACAGGGTACCAGATTGTCGTAAATGGCGGTAAATATCAAAAGATGCTAAACAATTTTATTCTCTAGACCAGCTGTTCTTAGCCTGCGGTCCGCGGGGCTCCTGGTCCACCATTTCCTCGCAAGGGGTCCGCAAAGTTTAATTTAATAACTATTAACAACTAATTAAGAAAATGCACTCTCTTTATGTCAAAATGTAACTTATTGTTTATCTTTCCAAAATTTACGTTTGGTGTGCAATTTAGAATTAATATTTCAAACCCATTTATATTGGAACTTATATAAAAGTGAGGATTCACAACAATAAAAAAAATATTGAAGGGAGGTGCGTGGCAAACAAAAGGTTAATGTCGAGTTCTTTGATCTTGGTGTAGTGTTTGTTCGACATGGGTCCTCGGTGGAGACATCAGGAGTTCTATTTGATCCCCACGTTGGGCGCCATGTCGAGTTCTTTGATCTGAAGTGCCTAATATTTGAAAATTGTGAGGGGATTTAGCAACGTGAGCTCGCCGCGAAGACGACGAAGCTGAGCTTCGAGCCCCACGTCGAGCGCCATATCGTGAATTATGATCAGAATTATGGGTTTCCCTGACCTGGGTCCGCGATAGAGACGCCCGGAGTTCTAATGGATCGTCACTTGGAACGCCAGGTCGCACCAGATTTTCAAGGGACTGTGGTCTGTGGTGGGTATGGCCTACAGACGTGGTGTCTAAGACATGAGCGGGGAGATCTCGACGACGATGGTCGAGCCCCACGTCGAGCGCCGTGTCGAGTTAGACTTTCTAAATAGGGACCACTTAGGCGGTGATAATATGTTCGGGGGAAATCATGAGAGTGGACGGGCGATGTACCAGAATTACTTAGATGGAAAGAGCCGGCTACGTCACCTTCGACATAGTCGGCTAAGGGGTTTTCGCATGCCATGGCACCCGAACGAGATGCGCATTGCTCCCGGTGGATACCATTTCGTGGAAATGCTGTGTGTACTGTATCGCCGTCGCCAACGGCTCCAGTTCCGGAACACCCGATATCGGAAGTAGGCCGCTATCGGGGCCGGACCGCGAACCGTGGTTGGGCTCATAGGATTCCCCGAACCCAACCAGTTGGTACGTAGATATAACCTCGTCCCGAGTATTCGTGGGTGACCCACTTCGTTGTAACTCTTGGGTGCTACTCGTCTTCGTGAGTGCGTCATGAGGGATGGTCGAGGTGGTATCAGTAACCCGCGTAACAGCGGACCTCAACGCGTACGGCGCTGTGGCTGCGCCGTGCCGCGTACTTTCGCGAGCTACCACCTTCGGTCCCTCAGACTCTTCACGCAGCATCGAGATAACGTTGGGGAAGGAGGCCATTTCCTCTTTCACCCGGAGTGTCGGGAAATCTTTCGCCGGCAAACAGGCGTGAGGGCAGTCCGCGCAACCGCTGGTCTCTCCGGATGGGGACGAGGTCTCGTCCAGCTGAGCCTTGACCAAAGAATCACGATCTGATTTATTTGTTGTACCTTCGAGGGCACCAATCCTCGTAGCACTGGATATCGATGTCGCGTCGCAGGGGTACATCTTACCCCGTACGACAATGTCGGAGCAAGCTCTTTTGCTCCGAAAGTCTTGTAGAAGTCTTGTAGAACACTGACTCTACTTTAAATGTGGGTCTCTCGAGGAGCCCTGACAAGTAATGATACTTCTTTAAATTTTGAAGTACGCCGTCTCAATGACGTACGTACTATTGCTTTGAATCCGTAGATTGCAAAGAAAATGCCTCGTAGGGGGTTGACGAGGAAGGTTGCCTCGACGAGGGACCGCCTAGAGGTTTGACGAGGAAAGTTGCCTCGGATTTGCAGATCTCGATAGTCTGAATGATAGGACTCGTAGGAGCCTATGTGTGTACCCTGTACCGCGGTGCGGGTCTCTCGATGGAGCCGGCATAATCGGAGTCAAGGTCTTCGTCGGAGGTTCTCAGCCTCGGACGGTATGCAGGTCTCTGAAGGAGCCTGAAATGTATCGCTGTTTCGATGCAGGGGGCTATCGAACAGGATCTTCGCCTCAGGTTGGGCTACCTCGGGCGGTACGCAGGTCTCTGGAGGAGCCTGGGGTATCGCTGTGTTGATGCAGGAGGCTATCGCACAGGATCTTCGTCGGAGGTGGTCAGTCTCGGATGGTATCGCAGGTCTCAAAAAGGATCCTGGAATTTACCGCTGTTTCGATGCAGGGGGCTATCGAACAGGGTCTTCACCTCAGGCTAGGCTACCTCGGGTGGTTGTCTCGTTAAGCGAGTAGTGGTTGCTAGGCACTATTAATATCACGTCGAGGAATGGCAGCCTCGACGGAAGCCTCGTGAAGCGAGCCTGTGAGCTTGAGCTCCAAAGTTCTTGAGCTTGATGACAGGGTTTTTTCAATCAAACCGTGGAAGATATGTTAAAAGTATATATTGAATAAAATTAATAAACAACAAAGATTCACAATTAACATATACAAGTTATTTACCATGAATAAGATTTGTTACAATTCGCTCTGTATCGTTTTCCGTCTCATGTACTCCCACTGAAGTACTGCAAACGTCAAAAGTAGACGTTCGATCACTATTTCAGATTTTCCATACTTTTGGCGGGCCGGGCTTGAATTGTCCTCCAAAATCTCGAACCAAAATCATCCATCGTCCCCATCAACGTCGGGACTCGTTCCCCTCTGGCCTCTCCGGATAGTCGATGTCGGCGTCGGGGATTTTGGAGTTTTTTCCCGGTTTGGGAAAAACTCTACCCGCGGTCTTCACCTCAGGCTAGGCTACCTCGGGTGGTATGTCTCATGAAGCGAGTAGTGGTTGCTAGGCACTATAAATGTCTGCGTCGAGGAATGGCAGCCTCGACGGGAGCCTCGTTAAGCGAGCCTGTGAGCTTGAGCTCCAAAAGGTCTTGAGTTTGACGACATTCAATCAAACCGTGGAAGATATGTTAAAAGCATTTATTGAACGGAATTAACAAACAATAAAGGTTCACAATTAACATATACAAGTTATTTACCATAGAATAAGATTTGTTACATTTAGCTCTACATCGCTTTCTTCGCACCATGTACTCCCACTGAAGTACTGCGAACGCCGGAAGTTGACGTTCGATCGCTTTCCTCCGATCTCCATGCTTTTGGCGGACCGCTCGTGAATCGTCCGCCAAAGTTTCCAGCAATGGCGACGCGTGAACATTGATTGAATGTGTTCTGCTTAGAATTGTTATATTTGTTGAATTGATTTCCGGGATATTAAGTGCCCAGAGAGCCTCTAAAATTTTCAAGGTCACGCGTTTTCCTGGCACTTCTGAATTTCAAGGAACAATCCATTTATACAAAAATGCAGATTTTCACAACGATTTTTGAAATTGATACCTTTTTGAAATATCTATTCACGAATTACCTACTGACGGTATAAATAAATTGGAATAAACTAAATATATTTTATTAAATTATTGAATATTGTTTAAAAACAAAAAAATCGTTTGTGAGGTTTACCAAATATTCAACAAATTTTAATTTTCCTCGCCGTTTTATGATTTTTTCTTTACCTATTTTTATATATACGTACATATATTCCGGGAGTTATACGTGCAAATCCGAAATACGGGACCATACAGCTAATTCACGGTACAATCACAGAAAATCCCGGTCATACCCATGTGGTTAAATGTTCTTTTAATATGTCGTCAAGATCTGCACTAAAATTTATGAGTCCACGAAACACATCTGGGTTGTCCGAATTTTCTGTCTCATCATGTCCGCGAAGTGCTAATTCGAAAGCTCCGCAAAATTTTTTGCAATATTAGATAATACATAACGATTTTTCGTTACCTGTTCATTGTGTTTCCGTATATTATCCCAATATTCAGAATCTAACTGACTCCTTATGTTTATTTTACCTAATGACTTAAATGACTTAAATCTTTCACACTGTATATTGTCCATGCTTTATCCGCACCTAAAAGTAAGCACGGAAAACAAAACAGTGTATTTTTTATATCACACCCGCACACCCACTCTGCTTTTGTGTATACATTATTGTTAAATTGTCTTTTATAACTTTTACTTCGGCTTGTTCCACTAACTTCAATATTTAATTGTGGTGTTGGCCCACCTAATTCTTTTATTTTTAGTTTATCCTCATAAGGCAGAGAACCAAATAAAGTTTTTTTTAAAAACGAAACGCTATTCATTTTAATAACTATAATATCCGTAGACGCCTAAACGAAAATATTCACACGTGCCGCTCGCAGAAATAAACCACCACATACCACGTACGAAATATTACTGCATTTACTGCAGCAGTGGCTGTCGTTGTTGCAGCCACAAAAGCCCATATAAAAGTGTACTGGGTCACGTGCCTGATTAGCCAATAAAAACAAAGGACGCATCTAATTGTTCGCTGTGCACACATTTTGTATATGAGGTTGCATATATTAAGGAGCGTAGCTCGCGTCGCAATAAATAATAATATAAGCTCCTAGATTTATTTTAGCGCGAGTACATTTGGATTCTTTAAATATTTTGTTGATATTTAATATGATTAAATACATAAAATTTTATGTTTTAGTAGTCGCGCGATTTGGCTCGAATTTGGATATGTTAACCACCTAGGGATGCTCTAGTGTGGTTTTGAGGTTCGGCCGAGATCGAATGAGCGGAACGGCTAAAAACGCGGAAAAAGTAAAATCCGCGTTTCCCCGTATAACGGCGTTTTGGCTCATCCGATTCGGATGAAAATTTAGTGAGATAATGCCAGCGACTTGAAGAGTGCTGCATTAAATTTTGGCGCCGATCGCTCAATAACTTTTCGAGTTATTGACGATAGCGTACTTGACCAATTCGAAAGGTTAGTAAAATTTTAGATAGTAGTTTCCAAATATCGCCTTGAAGCGTCCCGGGGTTGGTCTGCAGGTTGCAAGAGTCGCTTCAGTGGATACTGGGCGCAGGGAAGGCAGACACAGGCGAGATCGGTCGCGATGCGGGTGACATTGGAAACATCGGTGAAATTGGTCTTTCCCCCCCGCTCCCGCTATCGCCGGGAGGATCGATGTCATGTTATGGGGCGACGTCCGCACTGAGATGCAGAGTCGCGGAAATTGCTCTCCGACGGTATCGAGTACGATGTCTGAAATGCCTACCGTGGAGGCTTTTTTTATTTGCCCGGCCAACGGCGATTAGTTTTACAACCGTGGCGGGTTTTCGGTTTGGATTGGAAGGTAGGCGAATTTGGTTGTTTCGCCTCCTTCCCAATTCAACGATCTCAGGCATATCCGTAGGTACAAGACAACTTCTAGGAATATACTGAGTGTTCTGAAATTCTGAAGCTCGCTCGAAGGGTGGAATACGACATTAAGAACCGCTATTCTAGATGATAAAAATATATTCACGTTTTCGATCATTTTCCACAAAATCTCATATCAAATAGGTACGACATGGTTGTTTTATTTTATAAAAAATTAAATTGTTCCATTTTAATTAGTCTAATAGAAAAATGTTTGGTTATTATTGATTGATGATCTTTTAATATGTTGTAAATGTTGGTAGTTTTCAAGTTTGGTGTGGCGTTTATTGCAATATCTGTCTTAATAAGTAATACGGAGAGATATTTGATGTTTTTATATAGGGTATCCCGTTCATATTTCAAAAAAAATTGTGTGCAAGTTCCTCATGGGAAAATAATAGGGGTAGTTCATATAAAGTTTTTTTCTTAGACACCTTGTTTTCGAGATACAGTGTGTTGAAATTGTTACTTTCCAAATGGTTTTCCTTAATTATCTTCAAATCGGCTAATGATAAACAGTTTCATTCTGAAACGCAGTGTCGCCGATACAGGTAATTGAAGGGGTACAATCGAAGAAAAAATATGTTAAAAGTCAAAATTTATTACATTTCTAAGCAGTTCTGTAAACTCTAAAGGATACTACAAAAAAAAGATATTCTTGTCGAAATTTGGTAGCATGTACCATTTTCGATAAAAATGAAGTTGCATTTTTTTTGCTCACATAAAGCGGCACAAGTACATAATAAAATATTAAATTGAAAGAGGGCCTTACCATTGAATGAGCTGAAGACATTTAGCTACCAACAGTATTTGCATTTAAGACTATAATTTTAATTTCTTACGTATCACATGAAACAGTTAAATTGTAAAACATTTTAACTAAAAAAAAATAAAATTTATTTTAAGTTTCAGTTTGTTGTAAACTAACATTTAAAAAAGTTAAAATAAAAAGATTATGGTAATTAGTTAAATAAATGTGCAAACTCGAAATACTACAGTAGATACTGAAATTGTCCCCCATTTCCTTCTATGCAACTTTTCTCAATAATGGTACATGCTACCCAATTTCGACAAGTATACCTTTTTTGTAGTATGCTTTAGAGTTTACAGAACCGGTTAGAAATGAATAAATTTCCCTTTTAATATATTTATTTTCGATTGTACCCCTCCAATTACCTGTATCGGCGACACAGCTTTTCAAAAAGAAACCCTTTGCACATTATTCTTAACGCACTGTTGATGTTTACTCGTGTACAAATTTTGACATGTTTATCTTTAGCCGATTTAAAGATAATTAAGGAAAACCATTTGGAAAGTAACAACTTCAACACACTGTATTTCGAAAACAGGGCGTCTAAAAAAATTTTTTTACATGAACTACCCCTATTATTTTTACATGAAGAACTTGCCCACAAGTTTTTTTGAAACATGAACGGGACACCTTGTATATCATACTTTATGAATATCAGGTTAGATTAGGCTAGGATATAATCACTGGTTAAAAGTATTACAATATCTAATGTAGTAAGTAATTCACAGGATTAACTACCGATTTTCTAAATACATTAAAGTGTAGTGCAGCATCTATTCCAACAGGAAGAGGTAAGTAGTGGGGATAATAGGTAATATTATTATATATACAGCCAAATAATTGCGATGGGAAAGGCTAATTTGAATATAGAGATACTTCATGGTTAGCAATGTTGAATGGCGATAATTGATGATTTTTGTCATCAGTTACCACTACTTAACATAAATTTCTGGTGTACGGTTGAGAATCCTTTTAATATATCGCACCTTCGAGGAGAATATTTTTGTATTATATGTACTACAATATCTGCCCTAATAAGAAATAAATAGATATAGTCCTGATTTTTTGAATATATCAAAGAGAAGTGCAATATCTTTTCTAATAGGAAGGTATAAGTAGTAGGGATAATGGCTGAATGTATTATAAATAAAGTTAATAAATAAGTATGAGAAGGGATAATTTTAATGTAAATAGAGATACTCTGTGATATTGAGTGGCGATAATTGTTGATTTTTAACATGATGCCATTAGATATTAAATTAGATTAGGTTAACATAAATTTTCAGTTTATAGCAGGGAATTTAATTAATATACCTTCAAATGTTAGAACAAGTTATGTTGTATTATAATCATTGGTCTATATGCTAATTTGTGGTAATGAAATGGTGAAAACGATAATTTCTTATCACCTTAAAAAGAGACATTATTTAGGAACACTTTAATACGATATTTAAAGGATGAACATACATATATTTAAATAAAATTATTGAACATTTCATTGTAGTTAAATATATCCGATACCAATATTAAAACATTAAATTATTGTCAGAAATTTCAATATTTACAGGGGATACAAAAAATATCTTTGAAATGATCTAATAGGTTTGTATCGTTCAAATAATAAGAAATATATAGTATTATAAACATTTTATTATTAGAAATTAATAGATTACATCCATATTTCGTAATAAGTTTTCATATAATTGATAATCTATGCCTAAAAGAATGTTAATTCTGATTGCTCCAACTACATCCCTTTCAATATTTGAAAATAATGTGTATCCTTCTTTCTTATTCGCTGTCTGATCCTCGTTGAATACTGCCAATGGAGATGATACATTTAATTTCTCACTCGTTTCTGATATAATCTTAGGGCAAATACGTTTTTCTGTAGATTAGCCTACCCCTCTTTTATCATTATCTTCTTGAAGCACTCCTTATCATTTTCATTACTTCCTATTTCGTTTTCTTCCGCAGACGACGATAAAATGTGTGTGACTTTCTTGTCTTTCATTTCCTGTAAAGTTGTAATAAAAGCTTATTTTTGTCTTAAATATACATCTTTTGCATAAAATCGAGTATATATTTCTATAAAATTCTCAAGATAATGAAATAATATATAGAAATAATTAAATAAATACAAATAGATGTATTATAGAATTAAATCATCAATAATCTGAAGCTTGAAATAGTAGAAAATAGTGACGTTTTTATTTTGATTTACCTCTTTCACACAAAAAATATATATTCCTGCTTATTGTAGGAAATTTGTAGAGAAATACAACTGTTTTGTTTATACTGATAAAATGTAAGTTCATCAATGACCTAAAACTGCGTAAATAGTGTTGTTTTTACTTCGAATTACGTAAAATTCGCATAAAATATAACTAATTCGCATACAATTTCCTATAAATTATATATTATTATAAAATATCATCAAAATAACCAAATGTAGATGGACAAGTACAAATTGTAGAATATAAGGATAAAAATGTGTATATCTAAGTGTTTTAGACATCAATAACCTGTAAGCGTGTAACAAGAAGCTTTAAAACGGGATTTGTATATTAAAATTTACTATACCTTTCAAAAGTAATGAATGCCTCATGCTGTACCTACATCAGAAGAGTATATAACATAAAAGTAAACATCTTGATAATGCAACCACCGCCAGCTACATACAAATGTTTTATCATCGTACAGCGATTTTAACCTTTAGCTTTTACTGCTGAAAATAAATATTGCAGTATGTTGCCATCTTTAAAACCACGATGCAATTTCTACAAAAATATAGAAAAGAGCTTAAAATTATACTAAATGTAGTGTACTTTCGAAAGAATTACATGCCGTTAAATTGGTTTTATATCATTTATGATATAAAATATAAATTTTTAGCCTGAATCTTTTTATATTGGTTATTTTTATGCAGTCCATACAAAGATGTTATTGATGAAAAACCATACCTTTCAATTGTTTTTGATAAATAATACAGATGTATATTTATTAAATAATATTAAATAATACAGGATCTTGTGTCAAAGTTCCTTATGATTATAACAGTGAGCATGATGATATTTCTAACACAAACTGGATTATACAGGGTGGTCCGAATTTTATGCAGGAAACTTCGAGGGTAGATAGATCTCTTTAAAATAATAGGTGTTTGCCTTATAAACATAGGTCTGGAACGGCTTCGTTTTAGAGATACAGGGTGTTAAATTTGTTAAAAAAAATTGATTTTTTGTTTATATCTCCGGAATTTATTAACCGATCTCAATAAAATTTGGTATAGATAATGTATGACAATAGACCTTGCATTCCCTAAAATTCGAGCTCTAGAGGTTCAACCAGTGGTGTACAACTGGACAGGGGTCGCCCTCTTTTTATAAAAAACCTACGCCACTGTATTTTTTACAACATATTGTAACGGATTTATATTCTAATGCACTAAATACGTAAAAAGGTAACTTGAATTTTTTCCCTAAGATTCGCCGTTCTCAAGTTATTCATACCAATATAGTCCCCTTGTGGCAGACATTTCAAACCATAATATTAAAAGAATATTTATGTTTATGCTTGAAAGTAATAATTCAAATAGACGGGTTTCTAGAGAGTTTAGAAATTATTGGGAATTTAGATGGTAGCAAGAAGAAAGGTCCACAAACTTTATTGCGAATTATTCCGAGCCACACTTTCACAGAAAATTCCTCTTGAAAAGATCTTGTTCGAATTTCATGAGGATTGAACGTAGCTTCATCGATCCAAAGTAATTTTAGTAAGAATTCTGGACTATGTTGTGACTCTAACAACCACTGACAAAAATGTAGGTGTCCCTCTGCATCTTCCGGAAGTAAATTTTGCACAGGTTGTAAATGGTACGGATTTCTACCATCTTTATGTAGAACTTTTCAAAATTTCGATTTACTCATCCCGAGTTGCTGAGACGTTTTTTAATCCAAAAAGATGAAAGCGGCAAGTGTAAAGAATTTTGTTGAAGTGCTTACAAGTTGCACTTACTTTTAACGATAAACATATATACTATTGTAATATTATGGTTAGAAGTATCTGCCACAAGGGGATTGTATTGGTATGAATAACTTGAGAACGGTGAAATTTACGGAAAAAATTCAAGTTACCTATTTTACGTATTTTGTACATTAGAATATAAATCCGTTACAATAACTTGTAAAAAATACAGTGGCGTAGGTTTTTTTTTATAAAAAAGGGGTGATCCTGTCCAGTTGTACACCACTGGTTGAACCTTTAGAGCTAATATTTTAGGTAATGCAAGGCCTACTGTCATACATTATCTGTACTAAATTTTATTCAGATCGGTTAATAGATTCCGGAGATATAAACAAAAAATTACATTTTTTTAACAACTTCAACACCCTGCCAGACCTATGTTTATAAGGCAAACAGCTATTATTTTAAAGAGATCTATCTGCCCTTGAAGTTTCCTGCATAAAATTCGGACCACCCTGTATAAAAAAGAATGATTTATGGCAACACTTTTGTAGTAAGTATATAAGTTTTGATTAATTTAAAGTCGTCGGCCATTTCGATCATATTAAATGTAGTAGATTTACCTAAACCTTCATATTAAATTTGCCATATCTACTACCAGCGGCCCGTCCCGGCTTCGCACGGGTGGACAATTATTTTAAACATTTTGGGATATAAAAAATATAGCCTATGTTACTCAGGGATAATGTAGCATTCTAATGGTGAAAGAATTATCGAAATCCGTCCAGTNCAGGGGTGAACATTTTACTAAGGCGATTTTTTGCAGATCGTGTTCTTTTGAAATGTAGATTCACTGGTATCATGTATGCTACTCTATTCAAAAACACCCTGTATATGATATTTATTAAACTAAAGATTCTGAAAACCATTTGCATTTAATGTATGTTTAAAGGTAAATACAAATTTTGGGGACACTTTGATGGTTATAATAGTTTATATTACAGTAATATAGCGATAGTAGCACAGTATATAACAAATATTAGGTATACATGTGCATTTTAATACCAGACTATAACACAAAGTAGGTAGCTGATTATTATTATTCATTACTAATTATATGTGAGAGTATGCCTACATTGGCTATGCTATTTATATATGATATTTATTAAACTAAAGATTCTGAAAACCATTTGCATTTAATGTATGTAAATACAAATTTTGGTGACACTTTGATGGTATAATAGTTTATATTACAGTAATATAGCGATAGTAGCACAGCATATAACAAATATTAGGTATACATGTGCATTTTTATATGTTGACAGTAAAAGTGCTAGTGTCTTTACCTTTAAGAAGCCTCTGCTGACCGTGATTGTTAATTAGTCACATCTAAATGATTACATAAAATGTTTTCAATACGTTTTGAAATAATCTATCTTAAATGTATACAGATTGGTATATTAAAATGGTGTCTATTTCCACTGATAATAGTCATTTCGCTATTATTCTCATATTTCTACCAAAATATGCGAGTATATCTCGTTTAATTATTACCAGGCAGTATCAAACACTATTATGCCTATATATTTTTACGTCTCAATCTGATTTTTAGTAAAATAGTATTTTTCTGAGGGAGGATTCGGTATACTTAAAACGTTATAGTCATTATCTCTCGATAGAAAAATATATTTAATTAGGTATTATATTTATAGTTTCAAATTAGTTTTTCAATGCAGTGACTGCGTTACTTATCGGATAACATATATTCCATTAATTTTTTTAATAGAGACGCCTGAAGTATTAACATAGAAATTTGTCGTAAGGGAAAATTATACATGAGGCAAGAGCATAGTGTCGTATCGCAGCTAGAGTTTATATGAAAGTGCTGGCCTTGTCTAAAAATGTTATTTGTTTTAAAACTATGATATTACATGTGATATATAAAAACATATAGTTTTATTTGTATTCGAAATAATTTTGATCCCAAATGTTTATCTTAAGATTTGATTATAGAGGAAACTCTGCTAGGGTTGTCTAAATGTACATCGTAAATTAATTAAAATTTCGTACTTGGGATTTGGGCCCTTGGAATAATGAGCAGAGCTTTTCGAGAACAAGTTTATTGCGTGCTTGATACAGACTGGCGCACGTGAAGCACACAGTTGGTTTTATACCTGCGGTGTGCTTCCGTTGCATTTTCTTTTGATAAAACATTACAGAAGCTACGTTACTTATATTACGTGATAAAATATAATAGGAAGCAAANATTTACAATTTCGTACTTGGGATTTGGGCCCTTGGAATAATGAGCAGAGCTTTTCGAGAACAAGTTTATTGCGTGCTTGATACAGACTGGCGCACGTGAAGCACACAGTTGGTTTTATACCTGCGGTGTGCTTCCGTTGCATTTTCTTTTGATAAAACATTACAGAAGCTACGTTACTTATATTACGTGATAAAATATAATAGGAAGCAAAAAAATAGAAAAGCATAATATTAAATCGGTCACATGATTTTATCTTTATTTTTCATTTTGATATATCTTTTATTATATAACCATGTTATGTAAAAATATTAGTCCCGTTATTAAAGAAAGTAACAAATAAACGAGATGAATATATCTCACTACCTACCTATCTTTTTGGCTAGTCAGCTTATTTTATTGTTCTGATATTTACTTAAAACTGTACTGGGCGTACTGCAAAATCCATCGTGAAATATATATTCCATCATATTTTTTGTTTTGGTCAGCATTATATAAATAACAAATTTAAATAAATAAAAATAATCTGAACAAACCTTAATAATTTATAGAAGCTGTATTTTCAAATGTGTGTGCGCTATTATATTTTATTTATAAGTTGCAAGTGATTTTGTTTTTGTATAAATTTGATACATTCCGCCAACTAGCAGTTATTAATATTAGTTGTAGGGAAGGGATATAAAAATAATTAAATATTAACTTTATAATTATACCTATATGATGAATTATGATAGAAAATTACCTTTTCAATTGCCTTATTTGAAGACATTTTAATTCCTCACTGCGGAGATCTTGGCGATAATTGACAGATGGTTATTGTTAGCTAATAAATATTGTTCCATTTCATATTTTTAATAGAACAAAGACAAAGAACATATAGAAATGTTATCGTTTCAGAGCTTGTATATGTATATACTATCACTACACATATAACTATGTTTACCATACACGCGATGTACAGAGCCATATAGATTTATTTACATTCGATATAATTTTGTTACCAAATTTTGTTAAAAATTTTTAACTTCAAAAATGACAATTAAAAAGCCCACTTTTAACAGTTTTGTAGAAACAAATATTTTCAAATCATTATTTAACACCCTTTTCAGGCTGTTACTGACCGGCTGACGTCAGTCGCTTGTTTAGAATTTGCGCACGGCTACGATATGAACAACGCGCCTTAGATGCAACGTTGCCATATTTATATATTTTCGCACATATAAAGACAATAAATAAACGGTTTGCTCACGTCAGCCAATAATAATTTATAATGCTATAAATTATTTTTTATAATTATGCAATCAACACATTAAATTGTTATTGTTGCCCAGCAAGAACCTCGAGGAGGTCTGAGCATGCCTTGCCAAAAATCAGTTTTTATTAACATAATGTTAATTTTTTAATTTGCTGTAAGCCTTCGGGTAAATGTTCAAATAAATAGGGAGATTTTAGGCCACCTAAGGCCATTTAAGGAACGTTATACGTTAAACGTAATACTGATCATGCGCAGTTAATGAAAAATAAGGCCCCAAATATTTCGTTAATTCAGTTTTTATAACAGGATTTACCTTAATAATTCCGTTAACCGTAAACGTAACATATATCCTGTATTATTAATATTATTCTAGGCGTAAAACCTCTTTTATGTTATCGATACACGCTACCTCTTTAATTACATCAAGTATTTGATTACATGCACAGAACTGATTACATGTACATATTATGGCTGCACTGGAAAATAATATTGAAATAGTAATTAGATTAGACGTAAAAATTTAGCGTTGCCAAGTTATACTTTATTGAGACAATTTTGTCGGATATCTTATAAAACGTAATATACCACCTACAGTCGCAAACAGAAAACGTATATGATGTATGTATAGAATATATTCATTAATAATTAACAAAATTAATAAGCAAATCTTCCCTGTAAATAAGATAACTTGTTACATTTGGCAATGGTGTGTATACCGATACGCTTATTAGCGTAACGTTATTCCAACTTAAATTACGGACAACGTTATCGGTTATTAAAGTTATCGGTTATTTTCGATCTACTGCGCATGATCAGTATAACGGATAACGTTTAACGTTGTTCAAATAAGTGGCATAAAATCTCCCTAATTACCCTTACCGTTACCGTCTATGCACAAGTGTACACGTTGGATGATGAGCGGCAGATGCCATGGAATAAACCAGGTTTGTTACGTATTTCTTCAGCGACATCTTCGATACGATTCCGCAACTGCTCTACATTCTCTACCTCGCCCTCGGTGTGATACACGACCGATTTCATATAACCCCATATACAAAAGTCCATAGGATTATGGGCCCTCATCTCCCTATCCACCGATTGGGACATGGATCATCTAAAAATCAACGGACATCGCGAGCAAAATGGGCCGGATCTCTGTCGTGCATATACCACATATCCAGTAACATCTGAAGGGAAGGTTTTCAAACAATTCTACTAAAATTGATAGTAACGCGGCCCATTCAGATGTTCAGGTAGAAAATGCGGCCCTATTAAACGATCGCCAAATAATAATTTCAATTTCATTACAGAAATAATGACATAAAAAGCCAACACTCACTAGATAAATTATAAAGAGAGGGTGAAATGTATGTAGTATTTAAATATTGACTGTAAGTAATAGAAAATAAAAAAACAATCGGACGGAGACAAATAAACAACTCGGTACGTGTTTCCGACCTAGGGTAACCTGTATCTAGGGTCAATAACCTTTTTATTTGACCCACTTTTAATTTGCACGTGTATGTGTGCATAGTCTAGCAGCCAGATAGGGTGCCGTGGCCAACAGAGTGCCACGGCTGCAAACAACTTATTCGTAGTATTTTGAACTCCTGAATCCAATAAACTTAGTCGCAAAGCCTGAATCGGAATTTTCGGAATTGGAGCAAAGATTTTATTATTGGAACGGAGGGAAACAATTTGAACATTTAATAAATTAACATTGTTTCATTCACTGATATTTTTCTTATTCTCTCCTCCTTTTCTCCTACAAGCATGTGTCAACAATTTATTTTTTCAAATTCCGTCTCGAAAACTTCATTTTTTTTAATCCTTTTTTGAAATTTTCTTCCCCACCGCTGGACAAGCTAGTGTAACTTCAAACTACGCCGCGCTTTAGTCGCAAAGCATGCACAATTGGGTCTGGGCTGTGCAATGTTGTCAAATCTAATTTTTAAAGAAAAAGTTATTAAAAAGCAAATTTCCACAACACTCATCGTGAGGTTTGGCATATTAAATTTGTTGAGTGGGTGTTCGTCACAAACCATCCCACAAAATAAAGCCAGTGGAAGCTCGTCGTAAAATTTGGCTCTCACATCGTATATTTTAATACCTACTGTTCTACTATTAACCTAAATAAATAGTTAGATAAACTAATTTCCAATTACCTATTACATTTATAAAAAATCAAAATAACAGTATAAAATAATTGTTTGAATATTGAATATCTCGCCGCTCTCCGTTTCCATTGGCACGACATTGGATACTGTTATTCCCCACTACCCACCACAGTGAGGCCAGAATTTTTTTGCTTCGAGGCGCATCCCACTTGCCTACAATATACTACAGTACCCCCTACACGCAAGGCGGTTAAAATAACTTGATTTATACTATAACCAATATGTTTGAATAGGGCAAAGTCCACTACAATCGAGAAACATTATCTTCTAAAATAATTCGGTACTATTAAAATATAACATTATTTAAAGAAAAAAAAATGTAATACCTACTGTGGATTAGTATTAGTAAGACACACTATAAAACATGTTGCTTATGCCCGAGTGTTTGTTATTTATATGCCAAATATACAAAAATTCTTTTAATAAAATATTTTCGACTTGTTCATTAAATTCATTTATGATTGTACTTTATGATTTTCCTAAATGAGTGGCAACGTCGCCAACCTGGCGACCCATCTGTTCTAGTTATCGTTTATTAACTCGTTTTATGGGCATAAATCTATCTTTGTTGCTGGCTCACTACCGGCAGTTCAGTTGATTCGCGTTGATTTTTTATTGTTAGTTTTTATTAACGGGCCATTAACGGCCTATTAACGGTGGTAAAGTGAAATAAAATATTATTTTATTTTATTTATAACGTTCTCTTATAATGTCGTTTAGTAGATTTTTAAAATATCCATCATATTAAAGTGTAATACTACTGTTCTTGACCCCTTCAGAAAAGAAAATCGTCCCCGCATATGTTTCAGACCGATACTGCTAAATTTGTTGGACTTTGCCCTATTCAAACATATTAGTTAGAGTATAGGAGGGAACTGAGGCCGGCTCAAAGCTGCTTGTACTTATCTTGTAGCTCCAGTTAACGTGCTCGTCGCGTAGTACGCGGATAGTGTCTGATGTCACTGTGAGGGATAGTACAAAGGATTTAAGGATAAAAAACAACTTCCTTACAACAAAACAAAGTAAGACAAAATTTAACGTAATTTAATAGATACCTATTATATTATCAATACACCTACATAGGTAGGTACTAATGAATCTCTTTCACGATATTGTTTTATCTCCCGAAACGCCTTTTTCAAGATGTATAATGACGTAAACTACTGCTCTAAATAACTGTTCAAATGTTGCGACGAATTAGAAATATTTTCGAAATATATTTCCTCTAATTAAGTACTTAGGTACCTACTCGTTTTAAATATTTACATGACTTAAATTTTCTTGCTTTAGTGGATGCCTCAAAATTTCCCGAATATGCAAACAAATTTCGCGAAAAATCGTTTGAATGTTTATTACAAATGTATCCAAACGAATTTAATATTTTGTACAGAAACGAACAATTTCGTAATATAGAAATTCAAAAACAATAGAAATATTATACAAGAAATTTAAAATTTAAAATAATTCACGCAACAAGTATCTCGGTAGAAAGAAACTTTTTGTGTCTTAAGTGAATTAAGACTTAGTAGTGATGACGACAGATAAAGAACTACTATAAAGTCTTAGCGCCGATCCCCAATTTTATGAAGACATAAGTAAATTTGCAATTTTAAAAGACGGACGAATAAACCTATTTTATAAAAACAGTCACTATGTTTTCGTTAAAAGTGGAGGCAAACAAAAAGCTGGTGGCGTTGTTTTATATGTAAATAGATGAAAATTTGTTTTTATATTTTTTCATATTTTTTAATATTCTTAAAATAAATAGGAACTTTTTTTAATTATTACTTAATTACTTTTCTGTTACTTAATTTTATTGTAAATACAATTTTTAAAGTTCTGATATTATTATTAATACCTAATATAATACAATTTTTTAATTTACGGTTATCGTAGGACTATTGACGAAGATCCCTATAATAAAAAATGACATGGAAATTTATCCTATTTATTTTTTGAGAGCTGATTAATAATACAACCCAATATTTGCCTATTATTTTTTTATAAAATCTGAAATAAAATCCTTCTCGTGAATATCAGTTTTTCTATAATTTTGTAAATGCAACTAAAAATTTCCAGAGGTCAGATAGTCGTTTGATCTTGAAAATTTAAAAATTTCTGCATGCGGCGCTTTCTTTTATTTCTTGCCCAACTAGTAAAAGAGCCACAAGCCTCAGCTATTCACAATGTCACGGGCCTCTACTGATTAAAGTGTAATGCTTTTAAATGAGAAACTATGGAACAGTATTTCACAAGTAATCTAACATAAAACTTATGCAATAATCAATAAAGATAAATGAAATACACAAAAATAAATAAATAATCTGTTAACGGTTAATGTCGAAGTCTAAACAAATATTAATGAAACAGTGCAGTTTTCGGCCATTCCTGTTTTAATCGGGTGTCGGCTCTTCCGCGCGTTTAAAGACAATCCATACCGCAACAGAACAGTTGTTTTTTGGTGTTCAACGCTTCGTCCACATTAACATTGAAAAAAAATATACTGACTTTTAAATAACAAGTCGTTATAATATTAAATTAATCTGTTTTCATAAAATTATTTTAATTAGTTTTGTTGTTTAACAGTTGATTAAAAAATATATTTACAATTAGTAACGTATCCCTGTACCAATATTAGTAAATTTTTAATGTCATGTTAAAATTGGCCTGAACTGTCTCAATTGCTATCAAAACTAATTTCCGTTTGCTAAAATTACTTTATTTTCCAATGTCAATTGTGCGATTTTAGGGTGTTCCGTGGCGATTTCACAATTTGACAACCCTCGAGCGATTTTCAGGATTTTCGAACCCTCTGTATACACCCAGACATCGTTCCGTATCCACGAACATGCCTGCGGCCATCAGATTGGAAAGGAAGCGAAACAGTCAAATTCCCCTTTCCAATCCAATCAGAAAAGCCACCACGGTCGGAAGTCCCGCCGCCGCGCCGTTAAGGAGAGAACGCATTAGGCGGTCGCGGTCCCGTCCCGTCGCGGTCCGTTCTGGGCTGAGCTGATCGCGGTCTTTTTTAGAAACGAACGCATTAGGCGATCGCGGTCCCGTCCCGTCCTGTCGCATCGCGATCTGTCTGGGCTGACCTGATCGCGGTCTTTATATTACAAAATCTGTCTGATTTGACAATTGCACACAATTGCGCTCTCCTTTAAATAGTTGCAGTATTGTTTTAGTAGTGAAAATAAGTTCTATGGAAGCGGTGTTTTTATCAGCGGAAAAACATATTTAGGGGGTGAAATACACTCTCGAAAATTCGCCCCAAAAAACAGTTTTTTCTAAATATCTTCTAAGCAATATTTTGGAAAGAAGCAAAGTGGATATTACTTCTTATAAAAAATAAATGTTTCATAAGTGATTCCCTGTTTGGAGATTGCTACTCTTATTTTTTATTCCAGAAAAACTATAATTTTCAAACATTTTTTATATATAGGTACAAAATTTATATATGCTCATTTTTATTATGATTTGATGATATGAATTAAAAATATGATTTATGTAAACAAATTGACAAAATTAAATTGACCTGTTTCGGGGTTTTCGTTAAAATCTCTTTTTAGGGGGTGAAAAACCCCTAGTGCGAGAAATGTACGATTAGAATTAACATTATAAAATAAAAAGTTTTTGCTTTTTCTTTAATCATATGAATATTTTTTTCTATTAGCCTAAAATGGATATAAACGGATGCAAACTACCCCTCATGTTCACGCCCCAGAAACAGTATTTTCGTGATATCTCGGGTTCTAATCAATATTTTGGAATGAAACAAAGTGGAAACTACTTCTTATAAAAAAGCAGATGTTTCACAAGTGATTCCCTTATTTTTTATTTCGGAAAAAATGTATTTTTCAAACAAAATGGAAATTATTTCTATTGAACAGAACGAATGATTCACAAGAAATCTTGCGTGTAATTTGTTTTTTTAGTGAAAATTTATGAAAATAAGAAATAAGTATAATTTTACCATCTACAAACCCGAGGATGCAATCCCTAATGTTCAATGGACTGTGAATCGTCCTATTTAATAGAGGAAGTTTTTCATTTTGCTTAATAAAAAAAATTGATAGGGCCAGTAGAGGACAGTGTCAACTTGACTTCGTTTTTATTTGAATGCTCGTTATTTTAATCTTTAAATATTATTAGGAAATCATTGGGTACCTATTATCTGTTTTTTTTTAAATAGTTTTTATAACAGAGTAACTGAAATATGTGGATTTTCATTTTCATATCGATAACCAGTCCTGTGTGTATATACACACAGTGTGTATATATTACTATATATATAGTAATACCTATTTTTTGAATCAAAATTTTACTGTTTTTGAAAATATTTGAATATTTGAAAATATTGTTTTAATACTTAAGAAAATTAGTTCTATGGAAGAGGTATTTTTATTGGCTCTTCTATTAAAGAGGAAGAAAAGCGCCACAAAAAAAAGCACGCAAGATTTTGGATTCATCCAATTAACAAAAAAAGAGTAGAGGGTGAATTTATTAAAAAACACGTTATTGGACGAACAGCGATTTTTTCAGTACTTCCGTATGTCATCTGGAAAGTACAATGAGCTATTAGAGATTATTCACGAAAACATTTAGTTGCAAAATACAAGATTTAGACGCTGCATACCACCTGTAGAAAGGCTGGCCGTTTGTCTAAGGTAATTTCTTTTAAATTTCGTGTAGTCATGTTCATGGAATTAGCATGGTACCTACGCGATCATCAAAAACATTCGCGCTCTAGCTTGTCTCGATCACATCGCGGTCTCCCGAGTAAGGGGAGCTGCCTCCCCCATAGAAATTCGAAAAGAGTACAAAAATTTTCTTAAGCTAAGAAAATATTTAGATTGGAAATTTTTAATCAAATATTTTATTTACTTAAATTTTAATTGAAAATTAATACACTACTTTATTTTTTTTAAAACAATTGTAATAAATTAGTATAAATATTTGTTTACAAAAGAATTTAAAAATATAAAATTTTATGTTAAAAAGTAGTACTTTTCCATATTTTAAAAATTTAGCTCTGGAATTCTAAATTAAAAAAATAATAAATTTTTATCTATCGGCATCAAAATAAAAGTTTACAGTGCAACTAAAGCTATATATGTAACGTACCAATTTTATGTAGGGGGAATAAAAAATAGAAGAACAGAAGAATAAAAACCTGGCTGAGAAATATACTATGGTACAAAATCGTCTCAATGGCCTAGAAATGATGAGTATACACAGAAAGCATGAAGATTTTATTAATAAAGTGGAAGATAAATTTTCAAAAAATCCGAAAAGATTATGTTCTACCTAATTTTCGTTGAATTTCTTTATTTTTTTAGATATTTATATATTTTTGTTTTTTTTTGTATTAAAAAGGTTTTATTAAAAATATTTCTATAAAAAATTAATTCACTGTACCTATTTTTACCTATAATTTATATTTCTCTTATCTTGCCCCCCCTAGCCCATTGGCTGGAGACGTCCTTGCTCCCGAGATTCTTTGTAAAAGATCGGTAGAGAACGCGATGCGACCGCGACGGGATCGCGACGGGACCGCGACCAGCTCGCGAACGTCTAGTGCGAATGCATACAATAGAAAACATGGAAAGAAACTCTACCGCGCGCGATCGCGACTAGCACGGTCCGCAACGGGACGGGACCGCGACCGCCTAATGCGTTCTGTTTTTTGAAAAAGATCGGTAGAGAACGCGACGGGACCGCGAACGTCTAGTGCGAATGCATACATTAGAAAACGTGTGAAGGAACTCCACCGCGCGCGATAACGACGGAACGGGACCGCGACGGGACGGGACCGCGACTGCCTAGTGCGTTCTCTCCTTTACCGTGCCAAGCGACGGGTAATTACACCGCGGTACATTTTCCACCATCGGACTCGATGCCGTCCGAGACCCATTTCCATATAAAATAAAATAATACCGATCCCTCCGGCGATAGCGCCGCCGAAGTCTAGACCAATTTCACCGATGTTTCCAATGTCGCCCACATCGTGGCCGATCTCGCCTGGGTCTGCCATCCTGCGCTCAGTATTCACTGCAGCGATCCTCGCAACCTGCAGACGAAGCCCAGCACGCTTCAGGACGATATTTGGAAGCGGACATCAATTTTTCACTCATCTTTCCAATTGGTCTAAGGGCGCTATCGTCAATAACTCAAGAACTTATTCTTTATTTAATGTCTTTATTTAGTCTTTATTTAATGCAGCACTCCTCAAGTCGCGAGCATTACTCCCCTAAAATTTCGTCCGAATCAGATGAGCAATAACGCCGTTATACAGGGAAACGTGAATTTTACGTTTTCCGCGTTTTTAACCATTCGACTCATTCGATCTCGGCCGAACCCCAAAACCACAATAGAGCATCCCTATGTGGTTATCACTTCCAAATTCGAGCCGAATCGTGCGACTACTAACGGCCAGCTAATCCATAATAGGATTTCACGTTTCTCTAGCTGCTGCCGGAAGTGTCCGCGCGATCTTGGCCGAACCCTCCAATCACGGTACTACTTCATGCCGTGCATTATCATACCACTTCTGAACGAGATCCATCCAGTACCAAGGACATAAGCCCTTTTACGAAGACGGGAGAAATTTCACCACACTTTCCAATTTTCTCGTCTTTGGGCCAAGAGGACCGTCTCCCGAAGGTTCCACCGCTCTGGCGGTTGGAGGCAATGATCGGTAGTCTAAGTCGAGACCGAGGGTAGAGTTTTGTCAAAATGGGAAAAAACTCCAAAATTCCCGATACCGACATCAACTATGCGGAGAGGCCAGAGGAGAACGAGATCCGACGTCGATGACGGGCGCTTTTTGGTGGACATTTTGGCGGACAATTCAAGAGCGCTCCGCCAAAAGTATAGAGATTTGCGGACTCTACTGGAAAGACTTGTGTATGTTAATCAAGAGTACTTATTATCCGTAATACAGTCTAATAAATCTTTTAACATACCTTCCACGGTTTGATGTAAAAACTCTGACACCAAATCCAAGTCATTTGGAGCTCACAAGCCTACAGGCTCGCTTAACGAGATTCCGTCAAGGCTGCCTACCTTCGACGAAGTACCTTACGAGGTAATATAGTGCTAAGCAACCACTACTCGCTTCACGAGACATTCCGCCCGAGGTAGCCCAACCTGAGGTGAAGACCCGATTTGATAACCAGCGGCTCGCTCTATCGAGACCCCACATCGATCGAGGTATATATTCCAGGCTCCTTTCGAGACCTGTCATACCGTCCGGGGCTGACCACCTCCGACGAAGACCCTGTCTCCGACTATATCGAGACCCGTACCTCAGAACAGCGGTACATACAGACTCCATCGAGGTCACTCGTCGAGGCAATCTTCCTCGTCATACTTTCAGGAGTTCTGCAAATCCGAGACAACTTTCCTCGTCAAATCTCTAGGCGGTCACTCGTCGAGGCAACCTTCCTCGTCTTACCCCTACGAGACATTATCTTTGAGCCCCACGAGTCCAAAGCTATAGTACGCACGTCATTGTGGCGGCGTACTCGAAATTTTTATAGAAGTCGTCCTTATCCAGTGCTACGAGGATTGGTGCCCTCGAAGATACAAACAATAAATCAGATCGGGATCAGATGATCAAGACTGAGCTGGACGAGACCTCGTCACCCTCAAACGCTATCTCGATGCTGCGTGGAGAGTCCGAGGAGCCGAAGGTGGTAGCTCGTGGAAGTACGCGGCACGGCGACGCCACAGTGCCGTACAGGCTGAGGTCCGCGGCTACACGAGTTACCGATACCACCTCGAGGGGTCCGGGGAATCCCATGAGCTCGACCACGGTTCAATTTTGGACGATCTCCGATTCGGGTGTCCCGGAACGTGGAGCCGTTGGCACGGACGATCCAGCTCAATTAGCATTCCTACGAAATGGCACTCAGCGGGAGTAATCCCATACCATGCGAAAACCCCTTAGCCGACCATGTTGTAGCTGATATGGCCGGCTCATTTCACTTAAGCAATTCTGGTACTTCGCCCGTTAGCTCTCATGATTTCCTCCAAACTTTTGATCACCGTCTAAGCGGTCAATATTTAGAAAGTCTAACTCGGCATGGCGCTCGAAGTGGGGCTCAAACATCTTCATCGAGATCTCCCTCACGAGCCCGTGTCCTAGACACAACGTCTGAAGGCCATATTCACCACATGCCGCAATCAATCGATCATCTATCTCGACATGGCGCCCAACGTGGAGCTCGAACACCCGTTTCGATGTCTCCGCCGCGGGCTCATGTCGCTGAAACACTACACTATCTATCTCGACACACGGGTTTTTTTAGTTTGGATATTATTTCGTTGTTACCTGATAGGGTAAAGTTGGGAGAGATTGCCAACATTTTGGGCAGTAGATAACCATTTATTTTTTATAAGGGTTATACCTATTATATATATTTTTAGTAATTCCTCAACTATCCTACTAATATGTAAGTAAAAAACAACCACTAAAATACTACAAAAAAAATGTTTTTAATAAGTATATGAAAACTTGCATTTGGCCATCTATCCCTATTCAGCTGGGTGAGTTAGTCAATGCCATATATATAACAAAATGTGACAATAAAAAATGTTATAATGAAAAAATAAATTGTTATTCAATATCTACTTATTATGCTTTTTTTAAACGCGATTTTGCCGCAGTCTTGGCAAGTGTTTAGGAAAGAAGAGCAATTTTCATGGAACCATCTCTTGCATATTTCTATTCAAGCGTTTTTCTAGGAATACCAAAATTTTGTGAGGCACCGTTTACAGAACAGCCATTTCTGACAGCTTCAATTGCTCGCTTCAGTTTTTCTTCAGTATAATTTCCACGGTTTGAATATTTTCTTTTATACTTTGTTGGCATTTTTCTGCAATAAATTTGAAATTCATGAATAAACAGATGAAAAAGATATGTGGCCATCTATCCCTTCCAGTTGGAGGCCATCTATACCAAATACCAGAGAGAGATGGCCAATACGTCATATAAAACTCATAGCAGACTTGTAACGGCTATTAGAAGTTGAAGAAGAATGCATTATTAAATATTGTACTCACCTAATTTGTACAAACCAACAATATATTTCCGCTTATATGTTCACAGTGTCACCTATTATACAATTGACATAAAAATTGTTAGCGGCACAATAATGTTTTTTTTCTCTTAGTGCTTAAATATCACTTTGACGCATATTAAAACACAGTGCTCGTATTCAGTTGCTCACATATAATGCCATATAGGACATACAGTGCCATATATCGAATGCTGAAATAAGTTTTGGCTGTTGGCCATCTCCACCGCTTGGCCATCTCACCCTATTTTACCCTATATTTTGCGACATATATAAAACAGTATTTTTCAATACTACAGATAGAGGAGGTGGATATTATACGTGAGTAATTAATTTATTGCGTATGTTGTTCCCTAACCTAACCGGTTTTTTAATTTTAGGTTAAGAACATGGCATTTTCATTAAAACATGATAAATTTCTTCTGGAGGTTTAGTTTCATAGTGGACAAAACAATGATAATGGTTGGAAATATTCGATGAATTCGTGTCATTTACAATTTAAAAAACAATTTCCAAATGATCAAATTGATTATGAAATTTTTTCGAGACACGTGAAGAGATTAGTGGAACGCTTCCATAACACTGGAAGTGTTTGTAGAGGAAAATCTCCAGGCAGAAAGTCTGTTCTCACAGAGGAAGTCTTGGAAGATGTCGAAAACCGCTTACGAGCTAGTCCAATCAAATCAATACGTCAGTTATCTGCTTAAACAGGTAATAACAAATATTTATTCTAAAATTTGTATCATTATTCCTAAATTGTTAATAGGAATATCATATGGATCATGACATAAAGCAGTACTTAAGGAAGTTGCATTTTCATCCTTATAAAGTTAGTGTTGTGCGGGAACTACTTCCGTTAGATTTTGGAAAACGTGTGCAATACTGTAATTGGTTTCACCAAAAACTTAATGACGATGATATTCTAGATCTAACATTTTTTTCTGATGAAGCATGGTTTCATTTAAGTGGGTACGTAAACTCCCAAAATTATCGCTCTTGGAACACAGAAAACCCTAATATTTTGCGTGAAACAACTCTGTACCCTATTAAACTTGTTGTGTTTGGGTAGCTATGTCACATAGAAGAATAATCGGACCATGTTTTTTCCGTGAAAATGTAACTGGGAGGTATATCAGCAGCAAATATTGTTACCATTTTTGAGGAACTTCACGACGATGAAATCCATCATGGATACTTTCAGCAAGATGGCGCAACAGCTCACACCTCTAACGAGACTCGAGTCGATTAGAGAGTATTATGATGATCGAATAATTAGTCGAGATAGATGACCACCACGTTCTCTTGACCTTACACCCCTAGACTATTATTTATTTGGCTTTTTAAAAAATTCAGTATTTGCTCAACGGTTACACACGATTGAAGAACTTCAAGGGGCAATTAAAAACGAAATTAGGAGTATTACACAAAATGTTTTACAGAATGTATTTAATAATATGAAAAGGAAAATTAATACCTGCTTGAACAACAATGGACATCATATTGAACATTTATTGTAAAAATATAGATATTCAGCCCTATTTTGTAACTCTTAATCGAATAGAAATGTATAAAATCGAATCGAGATCAACACATCAAATCGGAATTGGGCAACATCGGTATTCTATAACTTGTTTCGACGTCTACTACCGAAGTTGTTGGTAGAAATCAACGTCGATCGGTCAAACTCTGTCGAAGTGGTAGTTTTAGATATCGAGATCGGGTCACGCATGCGTTGTTGTATTAGATATGTCAGTTTGAGTTAAGCATAACCTCACAACACAACAAATCTTTTTTCCTTTTCATGTTTTAAATCACAGAATTATAAAATATTTGTACGTCTATACGTACGTGTATAGGTATATTTTTTATTTAGTTATCTAATTTGTGCATGGTTTATAATATTCTCTATCAAAGGGCTTAGTTTTACCATGAAGTAAAATTTTGTGCAGCGTAATGAAATCTACCATGTAGTTCAGCTGCTCTGTAGAAGTTTTTTTCTTTATTGGAGTCGGAACTGACATCATTAATATTTTTCAGTACTGACCTTCTCGAAAGATTACAGCAAAATGAATGTATTTTTAAACTAAACTATACAATCTAGTAGGTATGTACAATTAAATTTACCGAACATGGGATTTCCTATTAAAACACATCTGCAAGTCAACTGTGCGAAGATTGTACTTTTTATACCTGCGCTAAATCTTGTAAAAGGCGCATTTATCTTATTTTTACAGCTAATTTGCATATTTCATATTTTGAAATTTTTAACCTCTCTAAATGTCACTTGGTTATTAAAGTCTATAATCGCAGAGCAATGCATTGTTGCCATTACGCTAAACCGGCATCGAATCGAGGTCTTTCTATACGATTTGTAACTTCTACGATTTGAGTTACAGAATACCAATTTTAGGAAACGATCGACGCGATAGATATTAAACAAGTTACAGATTATCATTATTATTTATTGTTATGGTATAATGTGGAGTGGTATAGTTGTGGTTTACCCCAAATAGTGGAGCCAATTATAATGTTATTTAATCTGGTAGTAATGTTAAGTGGAATGAATAATTTTTGTTTATGTACCTATAATGGTTTGATGTACGTTTAAATGGGTAAGTATACGTTTGGACGCCTTTTGTTAGTGTAGACTGAAATATGTGTGTGTTGAAGGTAATTTTAATTGGATGCAGGTTCTCAGGATAAAGTTAAGCAATAATAATGACAAATTTCATAGAATTATACCTTGCTTACCTTGGATTTGTTTATCTCTCCTCCGGCAGCTTTATCTTGTATAAATACTATTTACAGTGTACACTTTATTTCAGTGTAGATGGAAATATTTGGCAATCAATGGTACTACACTGTCTTTCAAAATCACTTATTAAGACTATTAGCATGAGTTCTCACCTCAGAGAAGCGGTTCAATATTATTCTCACTATAGACTTAAGTAGGAAGCAATGAATGATGGCAAATATTTAAAAATTTTAACAATGTGACATTTATTCACCATTCATTTGAAAATCAGAACAATATTTAACAAAACACAGAAACTAGACATGGTTATGAACTTTTAAATCAACAAATAAATGATAAAAATATTCTTAACTATACCTAACGTAATTTTGAAAAGATTTGGTTAACCAAGTTGAATTTTTTAAATGCATAACGAAACAAATGAACTTAAATTATGAACAAAGAAACTTAACTAACTCTTATACTACGAAATGTCCTAAAATATGATTTGAATTTTCACTCACTGAGAATATCTGGTTTTAAAAAATCTTTGACTATTCACAAAAATGTTTTTATTTTAATTTGTAGTCACTCTACTTTCTGTTTCGGCGAGTATGATTATGCAACTTGACTTACATTATCGTTGTCGCTATCTCGGCGTTGGAATGTCCGATATGTATTCTAACCTCGCTTTTTGGTCGTGTGTGGACAGCTGGTCTTGTCTCTTGGGATGGTTCTTGTGAGTTGGTAGCGTCTTGGTTTTCTACGGTGTAATTCGGGGAGCTACAGGATAACATGCACCCCTAACCTGTGCCTGGGACCAAGTAGTTTCTTTTCCAACTTGTTTACTTCGAAACGATGCTGTGTTGTTTCCATTGGAAGGTAAAATTTTTCTGATTTTTCTTTTGTGATTGGTCACTTGTGTCCACGTGATATTGATTTCTTGCTGCGCACTTTCTCTCCAACATATTGCGATGTGATTTTTTTTAATAAATTACGGCGTAATTTGTATATTGGAATTATGTCGCACTTTTTGACGTCTTAAATCTATTTTCCAAGAAATTTCTATGCTGGATTCTGAATGACAATTTTTATAAAAAACTTCTAGCCTATGTGTTTTTCTGATACTATGATATTCTGATTTTCTTTTGTACTAATTTATTGAACGTTTATTTAATTGTAAAACTGCTAAAATTGGCCCTTCTTGTGGCATTTTGCTTGTGCTTTCATGCTTCCACTTCGATACTAAACTTTATCTTTTTGACTTGCTTCTCTATTAAAATGTATTAGTTAAATTTTGAATGATAATATTATAATTTTGAAATGATATAAATATGAAATGGGATTTTATTCTACTTTAAATGCAATTTATGTCTTCCTTGTAGTCTACGTTATAATTTTATGAATTGGTGTTATACCAGTGGCGGCACGTCGGGTGACGCAAGTGACGCACCGCTTCACCTAAAATTTCCGTTTGTTTGTGCAATTTAAAATTATTTTAAATTTTATATAATTCTTATAATTTAGGTACAATTCTATATTGAAAATGTATTGTGTTTGTTTGTCTTACACGCAGAAATAAACAGAATAATTCCGCGGTGAACGCCTTCTAAAAAATCATTGCCTTCGTTGAGCGCGAACATCAACCTCGTACCACATATAACGTATACTACGCAAGTGACTCATATTGAAATTGGTATGTATCTGCTTCTCTCCGTAGCTCTCCGTACGGCGGTTGTCATGGCAACGAGGCAGCCAACGCATGTGTAAACTACGGCCTGGGAGAACGAGTGATGCAAAAGTTGAAGCAGCATTCTCATCGTCATCGCGCATCGCCTGTCTAGTGTCTATCGTGTGTAAACAGTTTATACGATACGTTGCCCAGTGCACGCTGCACGGTTATAATGGTTCTTTATTAATATTTGTTTTACATCAATAATTTGTAGAAATGTTTCCTATGCACGATCCTGTATGTATTTTATTGGAAATGCCATTTTCCAGACCGAAAATTGAGGACAAAAAAGATTTTTTAAATTGCGAAAGACCTGTACCTTCTCTCGATGTGGAAAAAAAGGGGGAGGTCAAAAGACAAAGTGTATGTTCGGAAGTTTCGGATTGAATGGTATTCGGAGTGTAAGTGATTGTGTGGATGTGTTTATTTAAAAAAACTTTTTTGTATGCCCAGTTTAATTGCGAGTGTAAAATCGGGCGTGTGGAATAAGGAGGGATTTAACAATCCCGCTTAACATCTGTATCTGTACCTATCATTAAGTCCACGAGCCGAACTAATATTTCTATTTTTTATAAAATCTAAATTAAAATCCTTCTCGCCAACGTCAGTTTTTCGGTAATATCACAAATGCAACTAAAATTTCCAGATTCATTTAAAGCCATTGAAAATTTGAAAATTTTCGCCTGCGGCGCTTTATTTTTAGTCAATCAATAAATATGCTTCATCTATTCTCAATGTAACGAGCCGCCACTGTGTTATACATTTTAAATTTTCCTCTCTGCCATTACTCTATGTCGTCTTGAAATACAGTGTGTTCATTTCAATATATTTTTTAATTATCCATATGGATTTTATGAAATTTTAAGATAAAATATTCAATAAAATGTGAAAAAATTTCCAATACTTTGTTATTACATATTGCATGTAACTGTTGTTTATTTCTCTCGGTCATATAGACAATCCTGCCGTCTAATATAATCAAGCACTTCTAACCGCGTGCATTTGCTTGAAGCAAACGTTCTTAAGACACTTTTGTTGAATTTCAACAGCTAACAAAAATGTCCAGCGTAAATTTTTAGGCTGCATCGCTGGCGCTGGATATTCATAAGTGTGAAAGCAGTAGCTGCAAAACAGTCTTATAAACATACAGCAGTTTGCTTCGATGAAAAACAGCAGGTTGCAGCGTATCGCTGTATAGCTGAATCGTTTTAGATGCCAGGAATGTTGCAACAACAGTGCTTCTCTTTTAAAATTAAGTCAAATCTTTTTAAAAATAAAATCGCTGCAGCACTTAGTCGTTATTCAAAATTAGCTACATCAAACTTTCATTTAAACGTTTTTCTAATTATAAATGAAATAAGAATTTTGGAAAAGTTAGACTAAACCTACATCTGATTCTGTCATCCTCTTTAATAATAATAATACTAATAATATTTATTGGTGCATAAGTATTGTTTAATTTGTGAAATAACTTTGATTTTGTTAAATAATTCATATTTTTATTATGAATTTCCATTTTTACAATAACCTAATTTATTTGACGTCGTAATACCAGCTTTCGAGCGTATTCAAAATTCTTTCCAATCAGGCTGGAAACTATGTAATTTTACCCCTTAGTAACACCCCGTTACGAAATAGGTCGCGTTAGACCTAAACTAGGAGCTTTATATACTCCGATCTGCATTCTGGCACGCGCAGAACCAAAAGTCGGATTTCACTCACCTTTCCGAACTTCGAGCCGCTGCCACTAATCAATCGATCCCAACGACCCACGACGTCCCGGATGGGCTCGATCACAACGCCGTCACCCAATTCGACCGGATCAGCTTCCAAAAGGACCGTATCTCCAATGGATCCGCCGCCAAGGGCTGGTAAAGCAATAAAATCGACGACCTTTCCGATTAGCCGTCCCAAAGCCGCTCCACAGACGACCTGAAGCCTGGAGCTGTCCGTCGACACGCCATTTCGGCGACAATTAATGCAAAACAGTCATTTTCAGACCAAGCAACAGCACATCCCGAGCCACCACCGACGCGACCCGGAGCCGACAACGAAACTTTTTTTGGGACCTTTTCTGCGGAGGCATGTCAGTTCCACCGCCAAAAGATGGGGAGATTAGTCGTCTGGACGAGATGTGTTCGAACGTCGAGTATGGGCATTTGCAGTCTATCAGGTGGGCCTGGAAACCCACTCAGTGTGTGCACACGAAATGTTATTTGAACTCCAATAGCTGCGAAGCTCATTCCACAAAAGTATTGTAAGTAGATCGTTCCTTACTCCGCTGTATTTTCATGCACATGCAAAAATAGATATTTATTATACAAGGGAGAAAAGTACTAGATTTTAGCTCAAGGTTGTGTCCTCGCTTTTTGGTCGTGTGTGGACAGCTGGTCTTGTCCGAGAGGTAAAATCTACTTTTTTCCCGTGTATAATACACTAATTTTTTCTGTGACGGGAAAACAACGATTTAATATTGAAAAAACATTATTACAATATATTAGTCAAGTTTTAAATTGGTAGGCTGTTATACTTATAGCGACAATTACATCTGCATTGCTAAGGAAACCTTTAAAGTAAATATCTGTCAATTTAATTCTGTGATTTGATTTAAAAATTGCAAACTTAGTGGTTGTTTAGTAGTTATTTTGAATAATATAAAGTTAAAAAATGTCTGATTCCGAGTTTTCTCTGACTCCACCGGAGTTAGTAGAAGCAGCGAAAGTAGCGTCACAAAAATTATTTTAAATATCTACCTTTACTTATGTATATTGTATATATCCGGGAAAAAAGTACTTACTCTTTTCCCGGGGAAAAAAGCAATTTCATAAAAAGTGACATTTTGTTACCTGTCAACAGAGATAAAATGTCAAACTTTTTTCCCGTTACAGAAAAAACATATAAATCCATAACACATATATTATTATTTCACTTCGAGTTTCTCTTACCTCGCCAAAAAAGATAGTTCCAAGAAGCATTGGCGTGGCGCTAGAAGAAACATACCTCCGTCCCCAATAGTCACATATACATATACATATACACTTATACACGAGCACTCTTTCAAGAGGCCGTACCATTTCGCTAACCTTTGGGTCAAGGTTCAGCAGTTAGTTATAGACATTTAGTGTTAAGAAACTCTAGAGTCCTCGAACTCAACTAGTAAATTCAGTGGGTGGATAATTATCTAGCTCGTACGTCGTCATCCCCCAGCCCTTCTTTGGATTCTTCGGACCAGGAGGCAGAACGAGGGCCGCCATACGCTTGTTCGCTCGCCGTTTTCCCGAATGAGACAGCAGTTGCGGGGTCGTAAGGGAAACTCGACAACCGTGAGGGGGCGATTCACTTTCCAACTCCTCGGTCAACTGTCGATCCTGACGAAATCGTCTCTGCTAACTCCCTCCAAGTGCTGAAGGAGGCTACTGAAAGGCCACAATTGGCGTCCCAGTGACTTTTGCGGCGTGACGCGGCAACACTTTATGCGCCACGACCCGAAGCCCGTGCGGGAACACCTCCCGCCACGCCGACCAATCAGACGAGGGAAACGATAACACGACAACGTTTGAACGTAATTATATGTTTACCATTAAAATCCCATAACCTGCGCTCATGATTCTAGTATTGGTATCAAAAACTGGTATGCCACACATCAAAAATCAGTATGTAGCGGCACGGTCAATCATTCTCGATCGATGTATAATGTAGATGGATTTAAAACCAACTGGCAACGTTGATAGTGCACTAACACAACTTCACACAAATTCTGGGCGCCTCGGTTTACGCCCCTCAGCGGCGGCGTACACAATAATAGGCTCGTCTCACATACCTTTTTAATTTATTTGAATTCAGTATGTTTCAAAATTAATATAGCTTTTTTCAGAATTTTGTTTTTACTAATATTAACTGAGATATACAACTTTAAAATATGAACATTTTCCGTCCTTTTCTATAAGGCGTTGAGACGTCAAGATGTCGCATGCGCATTACGCTTTAAAGTTAAGTTGGTATAACAAGTTAAGTTGGCTATTCTGACATTGCTGGAACAGTCACATTTTCTGTCATTTTCTGTTGCACTGGTGACCGGTTGTGTTTTTCTGTGTTATGTTTGCTTTTTATAATTTTAATTAACATAGAGTGAGTTCCTAAAGGCCTCCAGTGAAAATTTACCAGAAGTAAATTATGTAATGCTGCAAGAATTTGCAAAAAATCTGGACTATATGACTGTTACAATAAGAGGGGTAAAAAAATTAAAGGTAAATAATCCTTACAACCGTGTTTGATAATTTATTATTTTATTGTTATGTTGGCAACATTGCCTACATGAATATATATAGAGGGTAACAGACACTCTCGCTCGCGAATGTCTTAATACTGGTAATGATAGTTAAAGTGCTTAGGCAGTTGTCCTGCAACACCAACCGTGCTCGCACGTATCGTAATGGCGATGGCGGTAACCAACAAATACATAGAATTTTGCCCGGAGTCAGATGAATGGCAAATCTACTGTGAACGGTTGGATCAACATTTTGAGGCAAATAAAATTACGAAAAACAAAACGAAGTCGGCAGTATTATTGAGCTCGATTGGACAACAGACATACAAGTTTCTAAGGAATCTGTGTCATCCAAAATTGACCAAAGAAAAAGTGTATAGTGACTTGTGCAGTCTTCTGAACAAACAGTATAACGTACAATTTAGCGTGTGGCGAGAAAGGAGGAAGTTCTACGAGTTAAAACAAAGTGATGAGACCGTCAGTGAATGGCATGCTAAGGTGCGGAAGTTCGCGATAAATTGTAATTTTGGTAATGATTTAACTAAAGCCCTGAAAGACAAGTTTGTGACGGGGATGTCATCGGGAAAGATTTTCGACAGAATGTGTGAAGAAGACGAATCCAAGGTTTTGGAAGATTTAGTGACCATGGCCCAGAAACTGGAAAACACAGCGACGGTGAATGTAAATTTCGCGACAAATTCAAATTACCCGCCAAGGAATTCAAGGGAGACCACACCTTTCCGGAAGAAGACCGGCAGCTTTCAGAAACGCATCGACGCAAAGGATGTTTGGACAACAGCCAATGGGAGCACGCGTCAACCAAGGAAGAAGAAGAAGAAGCCCAGTTGGTAATAATTACAAAAATAAAATGTCAAATCAAGGTAAATCAAACCCTTGTATACATTGTGGTAAATTCCATCGATATGTATGTAAATTTAAGAATTTTAAATGCATAAAATGTAAGAAAATAGGTCATATTGCAAAAGTATGTAATGTGAGTGGGAATGTTAACTTTGTTGAAAAAGATATAGAGGTAGATTATTTATATCATATGGGTTATGCCGATGTGGGTAGGTCTAAGGACAATGCAGATAATCACTTTGATATTGTTTTAGAAATAGATAATAAGCAATATAAGTTTGTCTTTGACAGTGGAGCCTCTATTTCAGCCTGTAATAAAGAGAGTTATATCAATAATTTTTCCAATTATAGGTTACGTCAGGATAATACAATTTTGAGAGGTTATAATGGAAAAACATTTATACCAGAAGGTTACTTTAAAGCTGTGGTAAAGTATAATGGTAAACAACAAGAAATGAAATTCTATGTCATAAAAGGTGGAGGGCCGAACCTGTGTGGAAGAGATTTCATAGATATTTTTAAGGTAAAGGTTAACTTAGTAAACAATATATCTGTTAGTGGACAAGTAAATGAACTAATTGAAAATCATCCCTCATTGTTCAGGAATGAAATAGGTACATTTAAACATTGTGTTGTTTCTCTGAGATTGAAAGAAAATGTCGAACCTGTGTTTCGGAAGTTCAGAGCTGTTCCCCTAGCCTACAAGCAAGCCATTGAAAATGAGCTAAATAGGTTGGAATCACAGAATATCATAACGCCCGTAGAAAACAGTGAGTGGGCGACCCCACTAGTACCGGTATTAAAAGCGCCGGGTGAGATAAGGTTATGCGGAGATTATAAGGTAACTTTGAACAAATATTTAGACGAAGTAAAATATCCTTTGCCTAGAGTATCTGAAGTTTTTGCTAAACTTAATAAAGGTCAGTATTTCTCAAAAATCGATCTTCAAATGGCATATAATCAAATCTGTGTCGACTCTGAATCTGCCAAACTTTTAACATGGAACACACATAAGGGTCTATATAGGTTTAATAGATTAGTTTTCGGTATAACGCCCAGTAGTAGTATTTTTCAAAGAATCATTGAGCAATTATTACAAGGACTTGACGGAGTAGTAAACTTTTTAGACGATATTGTGGTTACAGGGGCCACAACGGAAGAACATTTAACTAACCTAGAAAAAGTTTTTAAAAAACTGAAAAATGCAGGGTTTACGGTAAAAAAAGAAAAGTGTAAATTTTTTAAAGAGGAAATTGAATATTTGCGGCATCGAATCAGTAAAGAGGGGTTACATAAAACTCAAGATAAAATCAAAAGTATTTTAGAGGTACCAGTACCAACAAATGTATCGGAAGTGCGTAGTTTTACGGGAATGGTAAATTATTATGCATCATATGTACCAAGATTGGCCGAGATTCTTAGCCCAATTTATGAATTGCTAAAAGACAATACCAAGTTCAGATGGGGAAAACAGTGCGACAAAGCTTTCAATAAAATAAAAAAAAATAATGGCATCCGATGAAGTACTTGTACATTTTGATAGCGACTTGCCAATCATTGTTACTTGTGACGCAAGCGATGTCGGAATTAGTGCGACACTATCACATCTAATAGATAGGCATGAAAGATTGGTAGGTTGCGTGTCCAGAAAATTAATGCCCGCTGAAAAGCTCTACCCAGTGTCACAAAAATAAGTGTTAAGTTGTTTTTATGGGGTAACAACATTTTTTCAGTATTTATGTGGAAATAAATTTATTTTCAAAACTGATCACAAAGCATTACTGACCCTATTTGGAGAGCATAAGTCTCTTCCTCAAATGTCTTCAAATCGACTGCAGCGATGGGCAGCATTTCTTTCTTCGTTTGACTATGAAATTCAATATATCAGGGGAAATAAAAATGCGGTAGCGGATTATTTCAGTAGGAATCCGTGTAATATTGAAACTGTTTCAGATGAATACACAGAGAAATCTATGTTTATTAACTTTACAGAGTCGGTAACAGGATGGCCAGTGGACAACAAAGAAGTGGCTGAGGAAACCAGCATGGACGAAGAACTGATGCAAGTAATGAGGTACGTCAGAAGCGAGAAATGGCCAACAAAAATGACAGACAACATAAAACCACACTTTAACAGACGACAGGAAATCTCGATAGAAAATGGAATAATGCTATGGGGGCACCGCATCATCATTCCAAAAAGGATACGTAACAGAATATTACAAGAGCTGCATACGGGACATTTTGGTATAGTGAAGACAAAGACTTTGGCACGTTCTATTGTGTATTGGCCAAATATAGACAAAGACATAGAGACTCAAACAAAAAGCTGTCACGCATGTTTAATAAACAAACCTGACCCACCGAAAACTGATCTAACGTCCTGGTCGATAACATACCAACCATTTGAAAGAGTTTTTATGGACCTTTTAGGGCCTTTAAGAGGGAAAATGTATTTGGTGGTGGTGGACGCTTACTCAAAATGGATGGAGGTATGCAAAATGAAAAATACAACACCGTTTGAAGTCGAGAAGAAGCTACGCAAGATATTTGCACAGTTTGGATTACCCAAGGAGATAGTGAGCGATAATGGGCTACAAATGGTAGCCAAACCACTGACAAACTTCTTCAAAATCAATGGAATAAAGCATATTCTAACACCACCTTTCCACCCACAAAGTAATGGAGCAGCAGAGAGTGCGGTAAAAATCTTCAAAGGAAAAATTAAAACTGCGATCGACGACCCCAGGAACATACAAATACCCATAACCACATTGATCGCCAGGTTTTTGCTTGCTTACTGATCAACGGAACATACATCTACAGGAAAGACGCCCGCATCATTGATGTTTGGTAGAGAAATTCGTACCCGATTGCAAATATTGCGGGAAGACAGTGAAGTGGATCAAGAGATTAGAAACCAAAAACAGGAGTGTGAACTGGCTGAAGTGGTGAAGACCAGAAACCAGTCTAAGAAGTTCTACAGGGGCCGACGAAGAGAATTTGAGCCGGGGGAAGATGTAATGGTACGAGATTATAGGAATGTGAACCAGAAGAGCTGGACAGAAGGAAAAATTGAAGAAAGAATTGGTCGGACTACATATCTATGCAAACTCCCAACGGGAAAAGTCTGGAAGCGCCATGCTAACCAGATACAAACACACTTAACAACCGAGAACGGTTCTGATCGTCGAGACACAGGGGTAATTGATAATTCTTATAATGAAAATAATTTGCAGAGGTACAACCGTTGTAATAACAAAGACCACTCTGAGTATTTCGTTAACTTGCCTTTATTCGCGGACATGCAGGTTCCGTCACTCGTAAATTGTGACCAAACTACAAGTGATGTATGAAAATCAAGTAGAGTTATAAAACAACCAAACCGGTTACATGATTTTATTACAGGCCAGGAATATGAGAAACTCGAAGGTTAAAGATAAAAATAAATCATTGTACATAAAGATGTATATAGAGATATGTATGTGTTGTAGGGAAATCTGAGATGGTTACAGAACCTTTTGCATTGATGTATTGTAGCTGTGTTGACGTTGTATACACTTGGTTGAGTAACTTGTATTATACACCTTGTTGAATAACTTGTATTGTATACTTGTTGGGTAACTCATATTGTAAGTGTGGGGGTGTTATGTTGGCAACATTGCCTACATGAATATATATAGAGGGTAACAGACACTCTCGCTCGCGAATGTCTTAATGATAGTTAAAAGTGCTTAGGCAGTTGTCCTGCAACACCAACCGTACCTTTGTGATAATAAACCTTTACGAATATATGTTGGCGTTTATTAAAACCCCGAAGACAGAACATTTATAAATGTATTTTATTTATACATTTGTTTTAGGGCCGCCAGGTCTGGTTATGGTGACGATGCTGTAGGTTATGTGCAGATAAGAAGGAACAAATGTGTTTACAATCTCTACAGAAGTTGAGAAAATGTCTATACATCATCTAATAGATAATTATTATTTAGATAATACAACAAATTATGATGCAGGTGCTTTCATTCAATACTCAAAAACTCACATGCAAACAGAAGCTTGTCATAAAGCCTCTGTGGAAACGGAAAAGCCGCTGTGAAAACAAATGAAGGAGTACTTGTAGAATCGATAATATACCAATGCAAAGAGGTTTAAGGCTGGAAAGTGCAGTGTTAGATGTGGTGACCAAATAAAAAATATCAAAATTAAACATCCAGGATTATTTTTAAGTGCAGAATATCCTGTGTTTGGAGCATCACCGGATGGTATTAGCAGTGATTTTGTTATTGAAATTAGATGTCCAAGCAAAAAAGAAACATTTAAAAATTATATAAAAGATAACGGAAAGTTACAACCTAAATATGTGTCAAATTCAATTACAAATGTTGTGCAGTCGAAAAAAGGCCTCTTCTGTGTCGCAAGTCCTGATTTTGAAGAGACGAATGAAGAAAAAATTGTAGAAGTGGAATATAATTTTTACAAGTACAACTGTGCCATTCAAATGGCTACAGTAGGAAGCGACCTGCTATATTGCCAGGTACTTTGTTGCACGACTGCCACCCACAGAGGGCGAAGTGCAATGTTTTAATTACCAGCGATGCGAGAAACAACTACTCCGCGGGCTATATGCCCCAACCGGCATTGAATTATACTCGCAACACCTAGTGCAACGATGGGTTAAATTGGCGAACGATCCTAGCCGTTGAACTAGGTGTTGCGATTCAATGCCGGTCGGGGCATATAGCCCGCGGAGTAGTTGTTTCTCACAGCACTGGCAATTAAAAAAAAAAGTAGTTGTAGGTCTTGCTTTAGAATTTTGAAAAAAGCATATATTTACTTAATTTTAAGTATTACTGTTTTTTATTTATAATAATCGGAAATATAATATATAGATTTAAGCACTTAATAATTTCATAGCAGTCAGACCCTTATTGACTTGAACATTGATAATAACTTTTGTCATTTTTTCATACATATAAAGTAAAGAAAAAAGAGAAAACTAAGGTTGCCCCAAAGTATGAATATGGATGCCCTGTATAAAATATACAGAATCCAAGTAATCGTAAATTGGTTTCTATTTTCTGTTCCTTTTAGACGAGAAAAATTTCAGAAAGTTAAGTATACAGGGTGTCTCACATTTAAATAGCAGGACTTCAGGAATCAGTAGAAGACCTAATTTTGAGTCTAAAAGTTCCTATATATATGGGTCCTAAAACGCTTAGTTTCTGAGTTACAGGGCGTTCAATTTTATTTTTGTTTTATTTATTTATTTTTTAACTAAATAACCGCTGACAAAAAAAATCATCATGTTGCGGCGAAAGACTTAGTATTTGAGGGCAAATAATTTGACACAGAAAATCATCGCATATTAGTTCCAGTGGTGGAGATAGAGGGGTCTCTATGCATATTTTTATAAAAAAAAGTATAGCCGATTTGATATTTTGCAAATGTTTTCGAAAAATATGAAAGAGCATTCAATTTTACCCAGAAAAGGCCCTCTTGTCCAAAGTCGATAGGAGGTGGCGTTTTCAAGAAAAACCGAAAATACTGTTTAGAAGTCAAATAATAATTTTTAAACATTGTGTTACAACTAAATTAAATATGTAGTTCAAAAATTCGGTTAAAATTGTTTTTAATTAATTAAATGAAAATAAATACAAAAATAAATAACGAAAACCATATTACATCAAAGCAAATGTTCGAAATGTAAACCATTTTCTTCGATACATAACTGACACCGACGCTGAATAGAACGTCTCATTTGAATTAAGTTATTGTCTCTGATTTCACTGCATGCGTTCCGAATCCGACGAATAAGTTCATCCCTTGTGTCCACAGTAGTGGTATAAACTCTCTCTTTAATAAAACCCCAGAGGAAAAAATCTAGGGGTGTCAGATCAGGGGATCGGGGAGGCCATGCAACGATACCCCCGCGGCCAATCCATTTTTCGGGAAAGTGGGTGTTCAACCAGTTCCTGACATTTCGGCCAAAATGAGCTGGACAGCCATCAAGTTGAAACCATGCTCGCATTCTTAAATTCAGAGGAATTTCCTCCCACATGTTGGCACTCTCGGTCTCTAAGAACTCTAAGAAATTCGCAGAATTCAGTCGTTGAGGTAAGATGTAAGGGCCGAAAAGACAATTGTTATAAACGCCGAGCCAAATATTAACACTAAATTCGTGCTGAAAATTTCGTGGTCTGATTGCATGCGGGTTTTCATGTGCCCACTCATGCTGATTGTGTAAATTTGTCACACCTCGACGAGTAAAACATGACTCGTCGGTCCATAATATGTGTGATAAAAAATTTCCGTCGTTTTCAATTGAGTTAAGAATCCACCGAGAAAAAGCTATTCTATGTTCCTCGTCACCCGGACGTAAACCCTGAACAGGTTGTAAGTGGTAGGGATGTCTATGATCTCGTCTTAATGTTCTAGAAATAGTGCACCTGGAAACACCAATAATCCTGGAAATTTTTCTGGTACTCGTCGTGGGATCTCTGTCAAATTCGTGCAAGATTCGCTGATTCCTCCTATTTCTGCCAATATTAACGTTAATTATGTTGCGATCCCTATGGACCAGATTCAATCCGTCATTAGCGAAACGTTGATGAACATTAATAAAAACGTGTGGATGCGGCTGTCTTCTATTAGGAAATCGTCTCCGATATTCCCTAGCAGCTTCTGCCGAGTTCCCATTGGCAAACCCGTATATGAAGTGAATATCTGCGTATTCTTGGTTCGTAAACTTAAACGGCATTTTGAATTTGTTGCAATTTTTTTTAATACTCTACACACAATTAGAAACTATAATAAAATAAGCGCAAATGTCAATATTAGAATGACATTTCAAGTCTGATTTGATTTCTAAACAGTATTTTCGGTTTTTCTTAATTTGACTTCTAAACAGTATTTTCGGTTTTTCTTGAAAACGCCACCTCCTATCGACTTTGGACAAGAGGGCCTTTTCTGGGTAAAATTGAATGCTCTTTCATATTTTTCGAAAACATTTGCAAAATATCAAATCGGCTATACTTTTTTTTATAAAAATATGCATAGAGACCCCTCTATCTCCACCACTGGAACTAATATGCGATGATTTTCTGTGTCAAATTATTTGCCCTCAAATACTAAGTCTTTCGCCGCAACATGATGATTTTTTTTGTCAGCGGTTATTTAGTTAAAAAATAAATAAATAAAACAAAAATAAAATTGAACGCCCTGTATCTCAGAAACTAAGCGTTTTAGGACCCATATATATAGGAACTTTTAGACTCAAAATGAGGTCTTCTACTGATTCCTGAAGTCCTGCTATTTAAATGTGAGACACCCTGTATATAGGAACTTTTAGACTCAAAATGAGGTCTTCTACTGATTCCTGAAGTCCTGCTATTGTGAGACACCCTGTATAATAAATATGTACTTATAAAAATCATTTAATTAATGGACCTTGTAAATGAACAATACCACAGGCAACAGGCAATAGTTATTAAAGCTTTTGGCACCAGTTGATGATCAATGCAAGAATGGGCTTGAAGTATTGCAAATTCTCGTAATCTTCTTATTACTCTCTCGATATGTATTCGTTAACTGGCAATTCTTTTGCTTAATTTTATGCCTTCTCTTGAAGACAAACTTCCAGATTCCACAGAAGGAGGGTGAATAAGGTTACATTCTCTATTTTGTAGAAAACTACCTATTGCTTTAAATCTTCTATCGGCCATCACATCACAGTTGTCTGGTAATACGTTTAAAAATTGTTTGCTTCTATAATTCCCTTGTCTGTAATTCTGCCACCAAATCCTTCAGAAATGAAGTTTATCATACATCATCTGGTGTTGACGAAATTAAATATTTGAGCGTATTTGTTTTTTTGTAATTCGACCAAGTTAATGCTTGATGTGTTCTCAATTTCTATTTCCAAGCAATCAATGATAGACTGAACGTTTCTGTACCTGAACCTAAATGGAATAGGCAAATTTTTTCTTATTTTTTTTCCTTCGGGCCAAAATATTAGTTGTCTAAAATAAGCAGCTGCTTATTTTATATTTACCCAAACTAGCTGTTTGGGTAAATATTTTTTTTATTATTTGTCCTATTTGTGCTTTAGAGATTCCAAAATCTAGTGCTAACCTGAAATAAGGATCATTTAAACGAATTTTCTTTAGGACAATGTATATATAAAGGTGATCAATTTTTGCTGCTTTGGCTAAGAGTGATACTAAAAAACAGACGTCTTCTGGAATCGAAATCATTTAAACTTACCTTTAAATTAAAAAAAGCTGTATGGGAAATTACAATATACATATCAGTTATCACTGCCACACTCACTATTCTATAGTGATGCGACTACTCTAATGAAAATTATCGATTATATCGACTATGAAAATCTCTCGAGATATCTCGAGTGATCATATAGATTCATTCGATTATTCGCAGACGAATGACAGTGGCCACAGCGTTACTACCGTCAGTCGTGACTCATCACTGAATAACGCAATCGCGCTACTCGAGCGAGAGCGCAGGTGTTTCGATTGTTCCAACGCTCTAACGAGCTACAAAACCTCGAGATAAAACGGCCGAGAGGATGGATGAGACAATGAAATATGCAGGAATTTTATGAGTGGCATTGCGCGGTTTTGAAGAGCGGTTTAGAAGGGAGCTTTATTTAGCGAGGATAGAAATTCATATGAATGAAAATAATACGAAAATTATGTTTTCTATATAATTTTTTTTTCAAAAAAATCAAACAATGGACCTCTTTAGGCAGCGACTACTCATTTTAAACATGCTGCTGAACCACTCAACTGGCAACGAAGAAATGCCGCAATCCGCGACAGTCATTCATTTACCTAGCGTCAACATGTTTCGCATATGATTTGGGATAAGTCGAAAATTTTCGAAGTGAACTTTCAATTATATATCATTCGAATGATCATTCGATTATAAAATTAATTCGAACGGTAACCTCTCGATTATGTAATTCATTCGATTATTCTCATCACTACTATTCTATTAGGTTTGTGATATTAACCTCAAATTATAAAGTATCAAAACAATGGCTGTGCATCTAGCATTGCCAGATTCGCAACAGGGAGGGGATGGAGCTTGTCCAGACACATGAAGAACCTTTCCTCAAAGGAAGTAACTTTAAGTTTGTTACATTTGTTACGTTAAGTTGTTAAGTTTTTTCACTATGTAAAATCTAGTGTCATTAAACTTTTTACTAACTTTTCCACACTGAAAGTTACGTTTGTTTAGCATGACTTGTTTTTATTTTGTTGTATCGAGCCTTTCTGATATTATAGTTTTGCAAAATTGGTTCATACGCCTGAGTAAAATGTATTAGAATAGAGTATTGATGTTTATGAATATATACGCCCTTCTGATATATTAAGCGAATTGATTAAATGAAGTCATACACCCTAAAAACCCAAAACCGACTATAGTGGCTCTTACGCCCTTCTGATATGACGCCCTCGATATTATATAGTTGTAGTAAGTATGAGAAAAATATTGGAAGTATTAGCAAAAGGTAAGTAAATATTAAATTGAGCAAGTTTTCCTATTAAATATAGAGGTGTTGTTTTTTATACATAAAAAAAATTTAAAATTGTTTTTACTTTCAGTGTCTTATGTTCTTTATATTTAACACTATATAATTTTGCATATTTATTATTTTTGATAATTACATATAGCATAAATGATCGTTCAGAGTACAGTTAAAATGATGTAAAGAACTAGTTGTTGAGAATTCCCCTCCTGGGAGCTGTATGACCTTGTCGTTGGTGGAGGGGCTTAAGTAGCTACAGTGAACCCAAGAGCTAAACCAGAGGGAGTTTCGTACTCCTGGCAGGGTCACCCAAGCCGGAAAGGTCGAGGGAGAGTAGTGAAAACTAAGAAACAGCTCAGCTACCCAAGCCAAGGTGGAAATGCATCGTGCCGAGGGCTGAATGGTGCGGGGGTAGGTAAAAATGTCGCATCGTGAACGATCTCTTTGGGGAACCTGGCGCACCCCATCGTATTTAGCCTTCCGTCAGGTATGGGGCACTGCCTGGCGGCGACTTTTATTTCCTCCAGACTCGTGGGACCTTTATAGACCAAGAATCTAAAAAACAGGAACCCGAAAGGGGACCGTCTACATCTGCCGGGGAAGCAGTAAGTGCTGACCGGGCGGAAAGTAGTGAGCCGATTTCCTACCGGCCTGTTTCTAAGAGGCCTAAGGCCACGGGACAGCGTGGCAAGACTTACGGGGAGGCGTTTTCGGGGATCCAAGCAGTGGTGGTCTCCCATGGGTACCCGGAAGTCCGAATGGATGAGGACCAGATGAGACTTGTCCAGTCGGCGCTTCTGGGGGCCATTGACGGGATCGCGGGCGAGGGTACACGACCGCGCTTCCTGGAGTGTCAACGAAGGGGGGGAACGCTAGCGATCACCGCCTTCAACGAGGAGAGCCTGCAATGGCTCGCCTACGACTACAGCGAGCTTGGTGCCTTGGGAGGGGGCTAGACTCAGCGCTGTTGAGCCTAGGGACCTACCTAAGTTCACTAAGTTCATCGCATGGATTCCGGGTCATCCTGATGAACCGGAAACCATCATGCGCCGTCTGGAAAACCAGAACGGGGAATTGAGGACGGGGGCCTGGAGGCTAATCAACCGCAAGGTTGAGGAGAAGGGCCACACCCTAGTCCTCTCAGTAGATGAGATGAGTGTGAAGGTACTTCAGAAGGAGGGCTTCAGACCATTTCTGAACTTCACCAGAGTCCTTTTTAGGAACCTGGAGAAGGGCAGGGTAGATTTGGGACTTTCTGATGAAGATCAGGAGGGACCAAAATCTGTATTATCTGGTCAAATTCCAGGTAATACAAGCGAACATTCAGCACAGTAGAGCGGCATCTGCTGCTCTCTGTGCCAGTGTGGCGCGCGCAAATGCGGATTTGGCTTTGATCCAGGAGCGTTGGGTACATGGATCCCGGATCAGAGGATTGCAGGTAACTAATGGTGGCTTACTATATATAGCCGCCAAACTAGACCTAGACCTCTTCCAGGGTACTGTACGGATGACCTGGTGGCGGCCGAAGGGACTTATGTATCGGAGGGAACGCAGAGACAACTGGTGATTTGCTCAGCGTACCTCCCCTACGATAAGAGAGAATCTCCTCCAACCAGGGAACTGAGAGACCTGGTAACTTGGTGCGAGAAGGAGAAGAAACAAGTCATCGTGGGATGTGATGCCAACTCACACCATACGGTGTGGGGAAGCAGCAATGTCAACGATCGAGGTGAGTCTTTACTAGATTTTCTTTTTAGTTATAATCTAGATATTTTGAATGTCGGGAACGAGCCCACCTTTGTTATAAAAAATAGGAGCGAAGTTATCGATATAACAGTGGGATCCGATATGTAATAATATTGCAAGGTGGCATGTGTCGAATGAGCCGTCAATGTCAGATCATAGACATATCCACTTTGAAATTATAACGGATTATAATCCGCAAGTAAGAACCTACAGAGACCCAAAATGAACTGACTGGGACTCCTATAGAGCGGAGTTACAGGCAAGGACTAGGGAAATCTGTACAAAATTAAGGAACACATATGATCTTGAGAGGGCTGTGGAGGAAGTCCAAAACGCCGTCACAAGATCATATTAATACAGCTGTCCTATCAAAGTGATGCCCGACAAGCACACCGTACCCTGGTGGAGCAAGGAACTCACACAGTTGAGGGGACAGACAAGGAAACTATTTAATATAGCAAAGCGGTCAGGAGAGTGGGAGGCTTATAGAGCAACCCTCACTGAGTATAATAAAGAAATTAGGAAAGCGAAGAGAGACTCATGGAGGAAGTTCTGTGAGGATATTGACAGTGTCCCACAGTGTGCTAAACTCCAGAGGCTCTCTAAGAATGGAAATACGAAACTCGGGTCTCTTAAAGCACCGAGTGGGAAATACACTAAAACTGGAAGGGAGACATTGGAATTACTTCTAAATACTCACTTTCCAGGCTCCAGGTTATTAAATCATGGAGATGAATATGACTGGGATCACCAGCAGAGGGTAACGACCGGGTCTCGACAGAACTGGGAGGTTGCCAAGACGGTGGTGAGTCAGTCACGAATAAGATGGGCAATAAGTTCTTTTGACCCATTTAAATCACCAGGAGCCGATGGAATCCTACCTGTACTGCTACAGCAGGGGGTGGACTGTCTAGCTCCGGTCTTAATTCACGTCTTCAGAGCCAGCATTGCACTTGGTTATATACCGCTGGCATGGAGATCGACGAACGTGGCGTTTATTCCTAAACCAGGGCGTCCATCGTATGCCCAGGCAAAGGCATATCGCCCGATAAGTTTAACATCTTTCCTCCTGAAAACGTTGGAGAGAATAGTTGACAGGCATATAAGGGACGGGGTATTGAGGGCAAATCCTCTGCACAGGTACCAATATGCCTATCAGGCAGGCAGATCAGTCGACACAGCCCTTCATAGCCTAGTCTCTAGGATAGAGAGGGCAATGGACGACAAAGATCTAGCTTTGGCAGCTTTTTTAGATATTGAAGGGGCATTTGACAATACACCTTTCGAATCTATTAATTCGGCAGTTCGCAACAGGGGCCTTGAAGACACTTTGTGTCGTTGGATAGATACCATGTTGAGAAACCGGACAGTAACAGCTACCCTTTCGGGAGAGACATCCAGGTGTAAGGTAGGCCGGGGCTGCCCCCAGGGAGGCGTACTGTCTCCCTTGTTATGGGGATTAGTGGTGGACGGCGCACTGGAGGGCCTTAATCGAAAGGGGTTTTATACACAAGGCTATGCGGATGACTTGGTCGTTCTCATAGTCGGGAAACATAATATTATCGTTTCAGAACTCATGAAAGAGGCTTTGAAATGGATAGATGACTGGTGTAAGGGGCAGGCACTGTCAGTAAACCCTGACAAAACGGTCGTAGTACCCTTCACTAGGAGAAGAAATTTAACTGGACTCTCTGAACCTATAATAGGGGAGAGGGGCATTACATTTTCCAGGGAAGTAAAATATCTAGGAGTGATACTGGATAATAAGCTTACCTGGAATGCGCACTTGGAAAAAGTGGTGAGTAAGGCGAAGCAGACACTGTGTGTATGCCGCCGCCTTATTGGGAAAACCTGGGGACTGAAACCAAAGATGTCACACTGGTTGTATACGTCGATAGTAAGACCCAGGATTCTTTACGGCGCTGTGGTATGGTGGCAGAAAACACAACAGACCACAGCGAAGGAAAAACTGAATAGAATTCAGAGATTGGCCTGTTTAGGTATAACGGGGGCGATGGCATCGACCCCGACAGCTGCACTAGAAGTCATGCTAAATCTGCCACCGCTGCATATAGTGGTGGAGAGAGAAGCGCGGCTAGCAGCATATCGACTCAGGAATAATAATGACTGGAGGGGTGGTTCCCACTCCAGGATCAAAGATACATCTATGTCGGAACCAATTCTTGGGATGGTATCCGACAAGATGGTTCCAAAGTTTCACTTCCACAAGCCATTTGAGACTCGAATAGAGGATCAAAGCGAGTGGGAGGAAAGGTTTAATACCCTGGAAAGGTGGAGCCTAGTATGGTTTACAGATGGCTCCAAAATGACCAGAGGGACGGGTGCAGGAATATATGGACTCAGACCCAGATGGAGTGCAAGCTACAGTCTGGGGGAGTTCCCTACTGTATTCCAAGCAGAAATCTTCGCGATAATGGCGTGTCTGGCAGAGAATGTACGTAGAGGTTATAGACGTAAACTCATATATATATTCTCTGATAGTCAAGCTGCAATTAAAGCTTTAGCCGCACACAAGGTAAGTTCAAAACTGGTGTGGGACTGTTTACAAATGCTGACTGAACTGGCCACCAACAATACAGTCAGACTGTGTTGGGTGCCAGGGCACAAAGGCATTTGTGGAAATGAGAAAGCGGATGAACTTGCTAGGAAGGGATCCGAGACAGTGTTCATTGGCCCGGAGCCCTTCTGTGGCACATCTCCCAGTGTGGTCAGGCGGGCTCTGGGCAAATGGACAGAGACAGAACATAGGAAATACTGGACTTCAAGGCCAGGACATAGCCATTCTAAGGAGCTTATGGAGTATCCTTCGAAGGGAAGAGCGAATGAGCTACTGAGCTTGAATAGAATCCGGCTCAGGAGAGTGACAGGACTCATAACGGGACACTGTCACTTTAGAAAACATCTACATAAGCTAAAGCTTGTAAACAGTCCGGTCTGCCGAGGATGTGAATCGGCGGATGAAACTTCTCTGCATATCCTGGGCGAGTGCCCGGGATTTGCACGTAGCAGAATGGCGCTCCTTGGAAGACCCTATTTGGAACCCAAGGAGCTGAGAGAAGTGTCGGCAAGGAAGCTTTTGGACTTTGTAAAAAGGACAAATATACTTGCTGAATCAGGCCTCAGTGCAATGGGACTTATTAGGACCAACCACTAGAAGTAGAAGTAGAAGTAGTAGTGTTGAGAATTTCAAGTAACGTACGATGTTTGAAAATAAGAACAGTGGTTAAAAATCTATTAATTGCTTTAATTAACGAAATTTTTATAAGCGACATTTTATTATGTTGACATATTTTACTAATTTTATTTATAATTGTAGGTAGGTATGGAAAAATGTAAACAATACTTCCACATGTGATCAAGAAAATTATATAAGACTAACAGGTCTGTGATATTAGATGAGTTTAAATACACTGGCTTGAAAATATTAAACATACAGATCTGCATTGGATGTAGGTTTAAAAAGGTGCACAAAGGAGTGATGAAGCAATTACGATACATGAATATTTGTTTATAGAAGATTGACCTGAACCTATTAATTGCTTTAATTAACGAAATTTTTGCTGTTTTTATAAGCGACATTTTATTATGTCGACATATTTTACAAATTTTATTTATAATTGTAGATAGGTATGGAAAAATGTAAACAATACTTTCACATGTGATCAAGAAAATTATATAAGACTAACAAGTCTGTGATATTAGATGAGTTTATATAAAAAAACAGGTGTGATTTTTTGTGATTTTAATGTAATTATTATATGTATATATTATATATTTAGATATCAACAGTGGCGGTTTTACCATAAGAGCTGCGGAGCTGCAGAACACATAAAATTTTATGTATTTAATCAAATTAAATGTCAACAAAATATTTAAAGAATCCAAATGTACTCGCGCTAAAATAAATCTAGGAGCTTATATTATTATTTATTGCGACGCGAGCTACGCTCCTTAATATATGCAACCTCATATACACAATGTGTGGACAGCGAACAATTATATGCGTCCTTTGTTTTTATTGGCTGATCAGGCACGTGACCCAGTACACGGAGATAGGGGCTTTTGCGGCTGCAATAGTGACAGCCACTGCGCTGCAGTCTGCAGTAAATGCAGTAATATTTCGTACGTGGTATGTGGTGGTTTATTTCTGCGAGCGGCACGTGTGAATATTTTCGTTTAGGCGTCTACGGATATTATAGTTATTAAAATGAATAGCGTTTCGTTTAAAAAAAAACTTTATTTGGTTCTCTGCCTTATGAGGATAAACTAAAAATAAAAGAAGTAAAAGTTATAAAAAAACAATAATGTATACACAAAAGCAGAGTGGGTGTGCGGGTGTGATTTAAAATATTCACTGTTTTGTTTTCCGTGCTTACTTTTCGGTGGGGATAAAGCATGGACAATATACAGTGTGAAAGATTTAAGTCATTAAGTCTTTAGGTAAAATAAACATAAGAAGTCAGTTAGATTCTGCATATTGGGATAATATACGGAAACATATGAACAGGTAATGAAAAATCGTCATGTATTATTTAAAATCATAGATTGCATAAAATTTTGCGGAGCTTTCGAATTAGCACTTCTCGGACACGACGAGACAGAAAATTCGGACAACCCTGATGTGTTTCGTGGACTCATAAATTTTAGTGTAGATCTTGACGACATTTTAAAAGAACATCTAGCCACATTGGTATGACCGGGATTTTCTGTGATTGTACCGGGAATTAGCTGTATGGTCCCGGATTTCGGATTTGCACGTATAACTCCCGGAATATAATATAATGTACATATATATAAAAAAAGATAAAGAAAAAATCATAACACGCCGAGGAAAATTAAAATTCGTTGAATCGTTGGTAAATTTCACAAACGATTTTTTTTTATAAACAATATTCAATAATTTAATAAAATATATTTAGTTTATTCCAAATTATTATACCATCAGTAGGTAATTCGTAAATGGATATTTCAAAAAGGTATCAATTTCAAAAATCATTCTTGTGAAAATCTGTATTTTTTTTATAAATTCATTGTTCCTTGAAATTCAGAAGTGCCAGGAAAACGCGTGACCTTGAAAATTTTAAAATTTTTCGCCTGCGGCGCCATTTAGAGACTCCGGGCACTTAATATCCCGGAATTCAATTCAACAAATGTAACAACCCTAAGCAGAACACATTCAATCAATGTTCACGCGCCGCCACTGGATATCAATTTTTCGCAAATATGAAACGAAATGACATTTTATAATTAGATATCATCGTTGTGCCCTCAAAATGCGATATGTTTATTTTATCAAATTGTTCAGTGAAGTTAAAAAACTGTTTCTTTGCTTTTTTTATTTAAAAAATACTACAATTATTTTTAATTTTTCCGCAGACACACCACTGTAGAAAATAAGATAGCTGTTTTTGAACCAGATTATGCACTTAACACGTTTTGCTGAAAATATGCACATCACAGTTTAAAACTACATCAATAATATGTATATTGTGTTCATTGATTGATTGATTGATGATATTTTATAATTTATTATGTCTAAACATTCTTATTGTTAAAAGATTGTTATTTTTTATTCGTCAACTTTCCATGTTTTTTGTGTTTAGAAAACAGGTTTAACAGAAAATATACAGTTTGTGAATAGAATTGTTTGTTTGTATGCAACATTAATAACCACATTAAAATTGCTAATAAATACTGTTAATTTAAACGAGTATAATACGATTTTACCATTATAAATCGTAATATCGTATATATTTTTAAATATTAAAAGGAAATAGTATTAGGGTCGTATGACACTATGCTAAAATTATAACTAACTTCAGTAATTAACTAAGAACTTTTTAATCTTGCATAGTATTATACAGAAACTGCAACATTTTTGTTGCAATTTGTGTATGATACTATGCAAGATTAAAAAGTTCTTAATTACTGAAATTAGTTCTAATTTTAGTATAGTGTCATACGACCCTTAGAATAACTTTGAAAAGTGGTACCTGTCTGATGTACCACTACGGTAATAATAATATTTATCTACATCAACAGTGAACAAAACAATCTTTCTTTGTAACATAACGGAACATCTGTTTTTATTATTTTTTTATTATATCTATAAACAACACGCATGCGCAAATTTCAGATCATTCTTTAATCTGACAAATAAGCAAGGGAGACTAGAGCGCTCAGATTTTCTATATCTGAGCATTGAGGTTGCATTTTCGTAATGGGATCGAATCATCAGAGTGAATATTCGTAAGGCATTTTCTTGTACCGACCACTCCGATACAATTATCGTAAACCCCTAATGTCAGTGGTGTTTCTGTTCAGAGCGAACAGCCGAGCTGAGCAGACGTGTTTGTTTGTGAGGTGAAGTGAGTGCAAAGAGCAAAATCTACCTGCCTTTATAAAGGCTACCTGGAGAGAATCCCTTTCTTTCCTTTTAATCACCGACCTAATCCCCGGCTTAAGCATAGAGGCCGTCGGCATCTTTGTTGCAGGTACCTGTCCCGGGGTTATGCCCAGGTAAGTTTTTACTTATTTATCAGTTATTTGCATTGCTTTAGAATACATTTCTTTAAAATTGCGACCCCCGACAAACAATATACCAGACAGACAAATAACCCAAAAGACACGTACGCCCCCGTAAGGGGGCATCCCCACACGACTAACACTTNAATGTGAAAGTGGTACCTCTATGATGTACCACCACGCTAATATGTTCATCTACATCTACCATATCTAAATTGTTATTCGACATATTGCCATTTTTGATTATTTTTTTTTCTATACAAGACAACTGAAGAGAACGAATCCAAGTTCACATTTCATTCAACAGTCAACAAAACAATCTTTCTTTGTAACATAAAACATAACGAAACATGTTTTTAATTTTTTTATTATATCTATAAACAACACGCATGCGCAAATTTCAGATCATTCTTTAATCTGACAAATAAGCAAGGGAGACTAGAGCGCTCAGATTTTCTATATCTGAGCATTGAGCTTGCATTTTCGTAATGGGATCGAATCATCAGAGTGAATATTCGTAAGGCATTTTCTTGTACCGACCACTCCGATACAATTATCGTAAACCCCTAATGTCAGTGGTGTTTCTGTTCAGAGCGAACAGCCGAGCTGAGCAGACGTGTTTGTTTGTGAGGTGAAGTGAGTGCAAAGAGCAAAATCTACCTGCCTTTATAAAGGCTACCTGGAGAGAATCCCTTTCTTTCCTTTTAATCACCGACCTAATCCCCGGCTTAAGCATAGAGGCCGTCGGCATCTTTGTTGCAGGTACCTGTCCCGGGGTTATGCCCAGGTAAGTTTTTACTTATTTATCAGTTATTTGCATTACTTTAGAATACATTTCTTTAAAATTGCGACCCCCGACAAACAATATACCAGACAGACAAATACACCAAAAGACACGTACGCCCCCGT